>NC_056744.1:145254025-145321464 GCF_019279795.1 Protopterus annectens | reverse complement strand
GAGTTGGTACACAACAACATATATTCCAGTGACCTGACAGATATTGGCAACATTCCAGCGGACAGCTTCAGTGCGATTTACCCCCTCCCTCACCCCCAAAACAAGATAGTTTGTAACCTCACTGTCATCTTGGATGTCCATGTGAGAGCCACACTCAGCAAAAACAAGTACACAGCATCCATGGGACCTGCTGGTATCTCCAGTTGCATGCTATGTGAACTCCAGAAGGGGCTGGACCCATATATACAACTGCTATTTAACCTTAGTCTTGCTACAGGATATGTACCTGAACACTGGCATATGGCAACAGTGGTCCCACTACACAAGGGAGATGCCTCCACAGACCATGGCAACTACCACCACACAGGCTTAACCAGCCTTGTCTGCAAAGATATGGGAGGAGTCATGGAGCTCTTACACAGACACATTACTGACCTACAGACCCTTGTTCCCACCTAGTTCAGCTTTCTACAGGGCAGATCCTGCCTTTTGCACCTTTGCACCCGAAAAGTACCTACCATGAAGATCAGAGTTCTTCAACACATGTCATATGCTTCCAGAATAGAGGAAGTCCAGCTTTGTTCAGTGTCATACCGCATACTTACAGGTGACCTATGCCTGACATACAAGACCATGTCCAATCAGGATTTGGTGGACATGCTCCACTGCAAGCAATCCAAATCCACCAGAGCCATGAGAGCTGAGTATTTGAACCTCAGCACATACATGTATAGGACATGCTGGAGGGACAGAGTCATAACTCAGAGGCATCTCACACTCTAGCAGAGTATCCCAGTTCATGTTTGACAGAGTCCCTCACTGACTCTCTTCAGGAGACATCTGGACAACTGCATATGAGACAGAGGCACAGACTAGACAGAGACACAGTCATGTTATTCAATTACGTAAGGGGTCATAATGTGTCACTACTAAGTCAGAGGCACAATATTCAGAATCTATTCTGTACACTTATTACCACTATAAGGGGTGGCAATAGCCACATCACTATGGCTAGGCTTATACATGCACTAGGGCAGATAGCCTAGTAGTACACTATGACACTATGAAACACCGGTGTATGTGTAGCTATTGTCAATCAAACAGTATGATGTGGCTTGGGGGCTTGATATCTCCCTGTATTCCAACATTGTTTTGTCTATTCCTTCTAGCATGTCTAGGGATCAGTTGCTAGTGTCCTCTCCTGCTCAGCTGGTGAACCTGGGAATATTGAGGCACTGTTACAGTTGCCTCATGTACACTGACAACCCTCTCCTTCTGCCATAAAACACACATACATGTGAGAGATGCAACTATATAGCCAAAGTGGAGGCTGAGCTCTCTCAACATAGGACTAGCAAGACCAGAGAGAGGGTGAAGGTAACCACACACACATCTTTAATCCAGTCTCACATGGCACTGTCACAACTTAAGATCATACACATAGACACACAGAGACACTCTCGGAGGCTCTGATCAGAAGTCTACCAGAATGGCGGTGGCCACCACAGCAGACACTCACACAACTGCCTCCACAGGGCACAGCACATGCAACACATTGACCACAGAGTCGGTGTGCCAAACAGTCACAGCCCTTAAGGCCAAACACAATGCCAGACACACTTGTCATAGGTGACTCCATAGTCAGACATACTGATGTCCCACTCACCAGATCAGGTACAGAGGAGGTCACAGTAAGCTGCCTATTGGGCACTGGAATCCACCACATAATGCAAGCACTCAGGTCACTAAACTGCAAGTACAGGTCTGACCCAGTCATAATCCATGCTGGTGTGAACGACCTGAGATGTACCTCCCTGGACTACATGGAAAGAGACATAGAGGATCCCTCTGATTATATAGGCCAGGCAGGTATGACCCTGACCTTCGGCAGTATCCTACCTTCACCAAGTATGATGCCACATAAACAGAGACAAGATGATCAGCTGTAGTATTTTGCTTAGACTATGGTGTCATTCTAAGGGGTCCAATGTCTGTCTGCCTGGGATGACATGCTGGACAGGCCACGGTGATTTGCAAGGGACGGCTTGCACCTGTCACCCTGGGCTTCGGATTTCAGATGATGCTCTTGCCACCCCATTGTGCCTTTTTTATGCAAGATTCAGATTCTACACCTACCACCCTAGAACACAGTAAAGGAAAGACACTAAGGCTAATGCTGCTCAATGCCCAAGGTCTCAACCTCAAGCTGCACACACTCTATGCCCTTCTCAGTATGTACCACATTGATGTCTGTGCTGTGCCTGAAACCTGGTTCACAGCTTCTGACAGCACCCCGGCACTATCGGGTGTTACCTCATATCATGCATTCCGGCACCAGCATCCCGACAACACCAAGAAGGATGGTGGGTGTCCATATTCATCAAGGACACCCTCACCTCATGGTTGGTGGCAACACACGATGCATCGGAGACCATCCAGGTGCCAGTGACCGTAGGCAAGACTGCTCTGCAGTTTGTAGCATGTTACATGCCACCCGCTCAAACTCAGGTACCTCACACAGCTATCCTGCAAACACTGAAGGGGATAAATGTATCTCCAAACACCATCCTACTGGGTGATTCCAACTATCCACATATAGACTGGGATCACTAATCATGCCACAACACTCTAACACAAAGGTTCCAAGAGTTCATACACTGAAATGCCATGGAACAACTGGTCCCAATCCCCTCAAGTGGAGGCAACATACTAGAACACATCATCACGAACATGGGGTCACACTGTTCAACACCAGACGTATACCCATCATTGGTGAGATCAGATCATGGACTACTCTCAGTGGGAGCCCACATCCCACCCATACCCCAGATGGGAAAAGAAACGGTGAAGACCTTCTCAAATGCCGACTTCACATTTCTGAGGACTTGTGTGGTCTCTTTCAAGGCCCCCAGGCCAGAGGACACCATTACCCAAGCCACTGTATCACTTAGAAATGCCTTCTACCAGCACCTCCAGGACTGCATGGTTCAGGCAATCCCAAATAATAATGACTCTTTGTACCACAGGCAAGCATCCAGTCTGGTGGACCCTAGCCATAAACAAGCTGTACAACACAAGGAAGGAGCTACTACAAGATAGAGCGTAATCCGTAGGGGGGAAGACACCCCTGCTCATTGTGAGTAAAACACTGGTTTCCCCCATACAATCATCCGAGGCATGTTTTGAGAGTAAACCCACTCAGGACTCCAGGGACAATCATGAGGCCTTTTTTACCTATGTTTGAAACCTGGGAGGAAACTCCCAGATATGCTCAAACTTAGTTCAGAATGATGTTGATATCACTGTACCTACAGACATTGGCAACATACTGGCTGACAGGTTCAGTGCAGATTTCTCCCCCCTCTCCCCCCAACTGGGGGGGTATGTACACCAGAGGATTGTAGCCCCCCAAACATCTCCACTACTGGGGTGGGAACTGCTCAATCCAAGGCAGAAAACACTTTATCCATGGGACCAGATGGTGTCCCCAGTTGTGTGCTCCATGAACTCAATGAGTAATTACACCCGCAGTTAGGGCAGCTGTTTAATCTTAGCCTCACCTCAGGATATGTTCTCAAGGAGTGGCATACAGCAATGGTGGACCCACTTCACAAAGGAGGTGCCTCCACCAACCCCAGAAACTACCATCCCATCAGCTTGACAAGTCTGTTCTGCTAAGCTATGGAGAGGATCATAATGGGAATTCTAAATGAAGACATAGGGGACTTGCAGACATTGGATCCAATCCAGTTTGGCTTTGTCAAGGGCAGATCATGCCTTTTAAACTTGGTTGACTTTTTCAAAACACTCACCCAGGCCATTGACGTGGGCAAGGCAGTCCACACAGCCTACCTTGACCTGGCAAAGGCTTTCGACACAATACCCCACTCAGGTATCATTGAAAACATCACCAGCTTAATTGTGAACCATACATCACAGCATGGGTTGCAAACTGCCTAAGTGACGGAACACACAGGGTCAAAGTTGCTGGTGCCAGTTGACACTCCAGAGCTGTCACAAGTGGTGTCCCACAGGGCTCAGTCCTGGGCCCACATTTGTTCAGTATCTACTTTTCAGAAGTACGAGCAAACACAGGAGGATTATGGCTGACAAAGTTTGAAGATGACTGCAAACTGGGAAGCATAGTTGGAAACCCATCTGACACAGACATCCTTCAGAAGGGTCTCATAGACACAGATAACTGATGCCACGGCCATGGCCTTACATTAAACACTAAACAATGCATAGCCATACCCTTCAGGAAGAACAAGGTTACCACTACTTCCCATCTAGGTGGCAATCCTCTAAGCACAACGTAGGTTATCAGGGACCTGGGCACCCAGGTTGACAGTGACCTTTGTTTGACACTCACATTGCCAGGGTAGTTTGGAAGGCCTTCTACATTGGCCACCTCATCATGCAATGATTCACATCTAGATCAAGGGAGGTCATCGTTCCCCTGTACTCATCACTTATCACACCAATGATTGCATACAATGCCCCATTCAGATTGGATGGGCCCACAAATTCCTCGACAGGAGGTGAAAGGGTCTCAAACATATTTCTTATGCTGCCCGACTGAAGGAATTCCAGCTGTATTCAGTCGCTTACTGACTGCTCAGAGGTGACCTGTGCCTGACATACAAGGCTATGTCCAACCCAGAATTAATGAACATGCTTCACCTCAAGACCTCTACATCCATCAGAACTACAAGGGCAGGAGACCTAAACCTCAACACAGATATTAATAGGATGTGCTGGAGGGACAGATTCATCACCCAGAGAGTCCATATGCTGTGGAACAACATCCTGGTACATGTGAGGCTGAGCACCTCACTGGCTTTGTTCAAGTGAGATCTTGACCAATGGATGGGAGACTGCAGGTATACCCCAGGGATAACCTCAGTATCACTGCTTGACAGAGGCACAGCAAAATAATGGGCATATTATCCATCAACTTGCAGGGGTGGCAGAAGCCACAAAACTCTGGGCTAGGCTTATTAATGCCCTAGGGCAGATAGCCTAGTATGAACCTATGAACCTATGGACATAGGCCTGGGGCAGTTCCTGCTATTAGGACAGTGGTCTACAGCAGGCTATATAGTAGTAGTCGGTTTTAGCCATTGGTTTTTGACCATGGCTATTCCATGTTGCTTCTTGTTGTGGTACAAACATGGATGTGTGGTTATCCATGCTATTTATTGCTAGTCACCCTCATTTTGTATCTTGTTCCATGTTTTTGCACATGTACATCACTGTATGACGTGCAGCTGTTTCCGCAGGGTCATATGCGTGGATATGGATGTTAGTTGGGGTCCTCAGGTGTGCATATTGTACATGATATTACATTACTTAACACATGGCATTCATGCCTCAGGTGGTGCTGCAGGGCCACCTCTGTCGGATACACATACTACACTCCCTGTACATTTGGAAGCAGGTTGTGTCATGTTAGGCATCCCTGTTACTGTATGAGTGAGTCAGAGCGAGTATCAGTCCCAGTGTTCCTACTGACCAAGCATATGTGCTATGCGTTGCCTCTTTGCCAAGGCCAGGGCATACTGGGCACGCCTCCTTCTGCCTACTGGGACAAGGTCAGGTTGTTCCTCCTCCGAGTCACCCCTGCCTGTGGTGGCCTTGGCAATGGTGGGATGTTTGGCCCAGCCCTGTGCTGGTCCTGCTGCAGCTGTTTCCGCAGGATCATATTATGTAGCATAGCACATATCATGATCATTTGGGTACATGTAGTTGGTGTGTACTGCAAAGCTCCACCAGATGTGTCCAGACACCGGAACCGTGACTTGAGCAGCCCAAACACACGCTCTATGATATTACGTGTTTGTGCGTGTGCCTCATTATGGCGTTCCTGTTCAGGTGTGTGTGCATTTCTGATGGGTGTCATCAGCCACGGCTCAAGTGCATAACCTGCATCCCCCACTAGGTGTCCGTGTGGGAAGTCCCCATTGGCAAATGATTGGTACAGCTCGTCAGATGCCAGATGTGGGAATCGTGGTAGCTCCCAGGGCAGCCAGCACACACATTCATTATTATGCCCTGGGCATCACACACGACCTGGCAGTTGATGGAGGCCTATCCCTTGCGGTTAATGTAGACTCTACCCGCTCACCGGCTGGTGCTTTGATGCGTATGTGCGTGCAGTCTATTGCACCCAGCACCTCAGGGTATCCCGCTATTTGCTGGAAGAGACGCATATTGCTGGCCACAACTTCACGGTCATTAGGGACATATATATGATCACTGACATGTGGTGACATGGCATCCAGGAACTGGTGCAGTACCCTGGAGGCTGATGCCTGTGATATCCCCATCATATCGCCAGTTGGTCTCTGGAAGGTACCTGTTGCTAGTATTCCTAGGCCAACACATACCTTAGTTTCCACTGGGATGGGTTCCCCTCTGTTGGTTCTGTGTGTGAGGCGTGGCCTGCACAGCTCAACAATCTGCTGCAGGAGCTCTCTGTCCACTCTATAGCGCTCTACTATCTCCAGCTCATGTAACCCATGGTAGGTGACCCTGGGCCTGTATACTCTTCTCCTTCTCCTCACTCTGGGTTGTCTGTCAGCATCTGCATTATCACCACCCTCAGCAATTCGCCTATGTCTGATTATAACAGCTATGGCAGCCCCTAGCATTTCTGCTCTGAGTTCAGCTTTTTCAGTTTTCAATTCTGATAGCTTACTTTCTTGCAGTATCTGTTGTGAGAAACAGCCTGCACTGCTCTTTGCAGTGTTTTAAGTGCTGGGTTGGGCTTCTAGTCTGTCTGCATAATTGCCTGCTTCCAATTGTTTCCACCAATTAACTCCAGCAGTATTCCTGGCAGTTTCCTGTATTTTGGTTGTTTCCTGTTTCCTCTCTGTTTCCTGAAGGGGAGCAATGTGCACACCAGCTTAAACACGCTCACAGTCACTTAAACGCTGCACATCCTTACACGGTGTTACACGCACACATCCTTACACAGTGTTAGCTAGGCTGATTCATGCTAAAACGCAGCACACTGCCTTACACACGTGCGCCCAGCAAACCGTTGTAAACAGTTTGCAACACGCTCCACATGTTGAACCTGCCTTACACGCGCAGCAAGATGCACGTATATCAAGAAACTTGGAGTGTAGGGATAGCGTATACCCTCAATTTCTTGACTTTCCTAGTGTTCTGTTGAGACACACCTCCCTCCTGATGTCTGTCTGTCATCTGTTACCTTACATTGCCCTCCAATCTGGTACATTTCTTTCTATCCTTCCCCCGTGATGTCACCTACCTCTTACTCTGTTCCTCCCCTTCTCTAAGTCTTACACTACTCAGAAAGTGCTCATTACCTATGTGGCAGTGTGATTCAGTATTGTAACCCTCATTTACATAGGATTGCCTAGTAATGACTAGTTACATGTCTTACACGGAGCTTCCCCCCCTTGACAACCACTAAACGGAGGCCATATTGTTTTGGTCTGCAAGTCCCTCCATTGACATTTCATGTAATAGATAAATCCCACAATTGTGGGTTTATAAGCTTCGGTTTTCAGTTTTAGGTAGCGCACCCCGTTTGCTGGTGCGCTGCAGTTAAACACATAAATCCGTGGAAAAAAAAAAGTTATATAACTTATTTTTGCAACACTTTTCCTGCCAATGGCCACATATTTGGCCATTGGCATGCTTAATTAAACATATGCACCGTTTATTTGGAGCTGACATAGCTCCGTTTTTAATTTTGCAGTAATGTACTCAGTTGTCAGCTGAGTACATTTCTGCAGCTAACACGTCCGTTACACGGACTGGTTTCTGCTTCGTGGATCGCTCAAATACCTCATTTGCATATCTTGGAGCTGCAAATGAGGTATTGAGCATTTCCACGCCCAGTCCGTGTAAGAGACGTGTTAGGTGTCTCTTACACGGAGATTTGGGCTGTTCCTGAATCAGGAGGCTTACACGGAGGCTTACACTACTCTTGAACTCCGTGTAAGCCTTCCTGAATCTGGCCCAATATCATTCAGAAAAAGGCTTATTTGATAACTTCAGTACTGATGGGAAAACTAACATACTTGGCAAGTGTATTTATGTCACCCACAGTATTTGAAATGGAATTATTGCAGACATGTTTTCATTTATATGGGGTTCTAGATTAAACCCAGTAAAAAGAGGAGTTTTGTATGTAAATAAAGAAGGAGATTTAGAGTTAATAACCCATTGGTATATGCTACTTCGTTAAATTTGTACAACGTATTAGAGAGGATAAATGAAAAAGATAAGAGATTAGTAGTAAAACTGTATAAATATAAGTATGATACATTTTGAGGTATGGTAAAAAAAATGTAAATAATAAAAAGAGAGTATAAATGAAGAAATAAAATCTAACCAAGAAAAAATATATTGTGGAAAATAAAAATTGATGATAAAGAAAAATACAGAACAGTATGGTATAAAAATATAATAATAAAACATTACTGTGTAAAACCATGGAAAAATCTAACAGATAAAAAATTAAAGCTATAAAAATAAGAAGCAAATTGTGAAATCAGAAAGTAGAATGTCAAGATTTTTTGTGGAGACTGGTAATAGATAAATTGCCACTAAAAGGAAATATGACATATAAAAAGAAAAGTGCTAAAATATGTTTACATTGTCAAGAAGAAGAAACAATGAAATGTGTTTTTGAAATGTAAAAGAGTAAAAATGTTATGGGGAACTATGTAAAGAAAAATTTTTAAAGCTATAAAAGAAGTGGCTAAAATAAACATAGATATTATAAGAATAGAAGTAAGGAATATATTAAAATAATAGATGAGTTATTTTTTGTTATATGGAATGAAAGAATAAATGAAATTATGTTTAATGGTAAATAGATTTTAGCAACAACATTAAGTAAAATCAGATGGTAGTTATAGAAAAAGTAGTGGGGATCTATTAGGGATGGAAGTGTAGTGTGATTGTAAAGGAAATTATGAATATGTGTAAACAGATTTGTATATTTATATATTTGTGCATTATGTAAATATTTGTAAGTATATAAATATTTTGTAAATAAGAGTTATTTTCTATATAAGTAAAGAACTCCTACTCTTTTCAATAGGTGCCATGGGATCTTTTACATCCACCTGAGGTACCATCAACTCAGGAGATGGGGCCAAAAGATGACACACTCAGGAGTGCAGCCCCTCCCCCATACTGCATTGTCAAACAATCACTCTACGTGGTATGGGAATGGAACCTACAGCCTTCTGCAGCAAAGGTGCATGCACTACTTATTGTGCCGCTGACACTGTATCTAATTGTTACATTACAAAAGCACTGAAATATATGTAGCATGCTGCAAGCAGATTACATTCAAAGTAATCAGAAAAGATATGTTTGCTATATACTTTCTTACTTATTAACCTTGCTGTTTTGTGGTTCATGCTACCACACAGACTACTGCCACTACAGATCTACATCAGAGAAACCTTCTGATAGTTTTTAAGGGTATAATGCACTTTGTACTGCTACACACACACACACACACACACACACACACACACACACACACACGCACGCACGCACGCACGCACGCACGCACACACACACATGCTTTATTTTTGGCTCCAGACTTTGTTGCAGTGCTGCATTACTGCTTTCACATCTGTAAAACACTTTACACTCCTCCTTTTTTTCACCCTGTGTCTTTAACTGGTAGTACATCAGAGCAACAAAAACTCATTATGTACCACAATAAAATTATGACCAGGTCACCAGTCATAGTTAATGTTCTGCTCTTGAAATGGATTCCATGGAATGCATCACTCACGCTTGGATTCTCAGGTGATTTTTTTTTTTATCCATTTCTCAAACACATAACAAACTAGTTATGATCAATGATCTGATCATCATGTTCTCTTATGCATAAAAAAACACAAGAAGCAGTACAGTTTCTGAGTTTGATCACAGAACTAGGACACTTAAAGCAAAGGCTTCCTAAAAAAGGAAGAATAATGAATGTCAGGGCAAAGTTGTCACACTACCTGAAATAAATGATGTCCTGAACAACATAATTCATAAAACAATTTTTGCATAACTTGTCTGGATTTTTACTAGTATTTATATGATATGTTGCCGTATAATGACTACAAGCTCCCAGATGAATTCCATGCTATGTGTCTTTGCCTAATGAGGAAAGACATTATTTTTTCAGTAAGAACCAGCATGTTTTGTGGACTTGCAGTCACACATGACTTCTTGTACAAGATTGAATGGGGGTATTCAAAATATCAGTAATCCATGCATATTGTCATTTAGTAAAGTATTTGCCATTTAAATGGGCCAAGGTCGTTTTTTCCAAAACATGCTTAATGTGCATTAAAACACCTTCCTTGCACTATCAAGTATTTTTTATCAAAAGTAAATAAATGTGTGATTACTTTGACCATGGAATTTGTCAACAAGATGGGTTCTAATAGTATGAGTCCTTGTGCTTATTTGTTCGCTGTTTGATATTTTTACTTCTGCTGACCTGTATCTCTTGATTGTGAATTCTTGATCTCAAACTTTTTTTTTTTTTTTTGGAAAGATCGTAACCTCAGAACTCTGGTGAGTTAGCTGAAGTATTTAAAAGTTTTTATCATGTCCCACACCCTCCTTGTTTTTATTATACCTGCTAAGTTAACTACTTCTGCATTGCCGACATCCTTGCAAAGATAAGACATACAGAACTGTACAGAAAAGAGGGCACTGTGATGGCCTCAAGACAAGGGTAACAACTTTTTGTCTTCTGCTTGTTACTTGTCTCTTCTTAAGTATTACAATAATTTACACAAACTTTTTTACTGCTCTGACTGCTTACTTTGCATTTATTACATGACATAGATATACCTTGTGTATCTTTTTTGTGTTTTCTGCTACAAATGCATCTCCTATAACTATATATGACTTACTGGGGTTTCTGTTTTCAGTGTGAATTATATCTCATGAGTTTGCAGAGAAGTTTAAATGTTACTCTTCAGATTATGCCACTGTTGTTCCTAAGTCTCCTTTCTTCCCTTATTTAAATTTTTGTGTATCAAACTATTGAGTGCACCATCTTGAAGACAGCATACCATGCCAAAATGAATAATGGACTGTGCAGTGGTGCAGCGGTAGCATTGTTACCTCACAGCAAGAGGTTCCGCAGTTCGATTCTGGGTTGGAGTGCTTTCTGTGTGAAGTTTGCATGTCCTCATGGCATTCATGTAGATTTCCTCTAGGTGCCCCGGTTTCTTCCCATATTAGAAAGACGTGTCTGGAGTGTTTCTCTGCTGCCAGATAGAGAAGGGCAGGTCACACAATCACAGATATATAGTTTCATAGTTTCATAGTATAGTACTAGGCTATCTGCCCTGGGGCATTTGTAAGACTAGCCATAGTGATGTGGCTTTTGCCACCCCATGAAATGGTACAAGAATACCAAATCTGTTAAAAAGATGTGGTTGGTCTTGATAAAGAATAATAAAAACATTCTCACCCATGTGAAAGGCATAAGTTATTCATGGTGCAGGCTCCATGTTATTTTGTCTCCTGGATATGACATATTTTCTTTCAGTCCATCTGCAATGTCACATATGAAGACTTTGAAAACTACCACTGGTAACAATTATTTCAAATGAATTAAATAATTCTGACATTATTAGACTCATTGTCTCTCTGTCTTTGGACAGAGTCTTATCTATGCTACCACATTAGGTTTTACTCTAGGCCTGTCTAATTTCTTCACAAACCTTATACAGTTAACACATTAAATGTAGAGAAGATTACAGTAAGTGTAACAAAACAAAAATGTTGTTATGCTAATGTTATCTGAATAGTTTATACCTCTTGAATATTGATTAACCCCCTAATTTGGGATCTAATGGTGCTTGCTGTCTGTTTAAAATCTAGCTATGTCATATCTCTGATATTTCCCTGGTCAATCAACTGAATAACTAGATTTATCTGTCTGATGATTTCATTGTAAGTCTTATCTTTCTTGTTGCAGTACCCCATGTTTTTCGGGTCTATATCACTTCAGTGAAGTGACACTTCATTGAATGGCATTTCATTGGAAATGCTGTGCATCAAATTCTGCACCCCCACACCCCCTGCTAATTATATATACCAAGGATCTATATTATAACAATGAAAGATTAAAATTGCGAACACTCTAATTATTGAAAATGCCGGACCTCAAACTCACTATTGTTGGGGGCTGCTCCCCCCCACTAAATATATATACCAACTCCGAGATCGTACTACAGTGAGGAAAGGGAACTATTCCGATTTTCACTGTACTGCGATCTCACAAAAAGCACCTCGAGGTCCGGCATTTTCAATATTTAGAGCATTCGCAATTTTAAACTTTTGTTGTTATAATATAGACCCATATACCAACTCCAAGATCACACTACAGTAGGGAAAGAACAACTTTCCTGATCCTCACTGTACCGTAATTTCAGTATGAACAGTTTGATGAATGGCATGTTCGATGTAAGTTTACTGAAAATGTCATTCATTGAACTGATTTTTCACTGAATTGATAGGGACCCCAGTTTTCTAGATATTCTGTTCTTCCTTTATCTGAAAGAATTCAATACCCATTTTTAATAAATGGCAGGCAGTTACACTTTTAATTTATAAACTGTCCCATAAAGACAAAGAACATTTTATGAAGGGTCCATTCATGACAGTTATAGATGTGTAGATATCTTATACAATATACTTAGCACTTGTACCACTGTCCTTCCTCCACTACAGCACATTGTCCTGAGGCTTGCTTGATGTGTTCAGCAAGGGCAGACATTGGCACATTTACTATAGCTATGATGTTTTGGGACTTTAGAGTTTTTTCTAGATGAACTTCTCATGGCTCATTATATCAGTGGCTGTGTATACATTGCTCATAGTTTCATAGTTATATACTAGACTAATGAATACCAGGGCCTTTATAAGCCTAACCATGCAATCCAATCCAACCCAACTGTGTCCCTATGTATCATTTACATTTATTAGGAGAGGGTAGTTAGGACGTTTCTAGAGGTTATATGGGGGGATATGATAGTTTGGACATTACTGTTTGCCTCTGTTTATCAGAGACATGGGGGTCAAACTTGGAGAGAATTTCTGTGTATGTGTGTGTGTGTGTATGTGTTAGTGGGAGCTTAGAAAAAACATTGTGGGTGCTTTTTTAAGTGGTTATGATTTGATGTAGGTGGTACTTTGCTTTTACATTTGTTTAGGTATTTGGGGTTTGCTCAGTGGTAAGGTCATTGAAACATGGATTCACTCTATCTTGTTTGCTTGTTTTCTGTTCTCTGTAAGATGCCCTTGACCATAGCTGATGTGTGTGTGTGTGTGTGTGTGTGTGTGTGTGTGTGTGTGTGTGTGTGTATATATATATATATATATATATATATATATATATATATATATATATGTGTGTGTGTGTGTGTGTCTGTGTGTGTGTGTGTGTGTGTGTGTGTGTGTGTGTGTGTGTGTGTGTGTGTGTGTGTGTGAGAGTATGGGGGGTGTACATATGTTTCCCTTACTCCTTTCCCCTTTACAAGCATTCCCCCACATCTACATAACTATATTTAGTTTTCAGACTAAGTCTTAGTCTCAAATGTAGGATTTGATTTGCTTCCCACATATGTATTCTTGCTTGCTGCCTAGCTGTTACATAGTACTAAATTAGCTCTATACATTTCATCTTATGTCATGCTCCTGGTTATGCACTGCATCGGTCACCTGTCTGCACTGTCTTAAATTACCTGGTTATGCACTGCATCGGTTACCTATCTGCACAGTCTAAAATCACTTTGTTTTATTCCTTTTGCATCTGTCATGTACAAAAACAATTGCCCAATCAGCCCTAATAGCCAGGTAACAAATACTTAATAAACAAGTACAGAGATCAATCATTTGTTCAATAAAATGTGGCTGCAATGCAAATGTCTTTCTGGTAATCTTTTCCTCAGTACATTTACTTTGGGGTTCTTTGTAATTTTCTGTTTACTACAAGAATGCCCTCTGTATGAGTCACATAAGTATTAGCTGATGTAAAACACATTAAGATGATCAAGGCTCAAGTGTGATGTAACAATGACCCCCCAACCTAGAAAAATGAAATGTATGTAAGCGCCTGCAATTGTGTTAATTACTAGTTGCACTGGGAGATGAAGCAATCTGAATTATTAAATATAAATCTACATTTTTCTCCTGATGCTTTATACTATGTGCTAAATATAGTTAATGCTCTTGTGTTAAGACCTTTTAAAGTATCTTGAATTCTGCAGTTTCACAGGCATAACATGTTCAGAATAACATACATCATGCAATGGGTTGTAAAGCACATAAAGTCTCTAAACAGACTGCTACGGGCAAAATCTCATTTTCTGAATACAGTTCTTCTGTACTGTCTGTCTTTTTTTTATGTTTTGTCTGTGATTCCATAGATAACATCACAGTCTGCTCTAGGTAACTGAAACATGTTTGTGAGTAACAGCTAACAAACAAATCTGTATTAGAAGAAAAAAATGCTGCCGCACAAAGCTTGATCAAATTTAATAATATTCAGACCAAACTGAGACTTTTACTGGATACAGATACAGTGTGTCATTAATGGTCACCAGCCCTTGCAATTGATAAACACCATTAGATTAACAGTAAAGGGTAGTTCACATCCCTTCTAATCATATGCCTCAACAGCAGGCACTGATGCATTCTGGTAATAGGGAGACAGTTATATAAGAAAAGGAAAGATGTAAACAATTCTAAAATGGTAGCAACACGTATAACTATAAGGCAAAATAGTATGCAAAAAATAAGCACAATCAGAATGTAATAGTTGGAATATATGTAGTAAAAAGACTGTCTAAGGTCAATGATGCTGCTACTGTATATCCTTCCAAAACCAGACTTGCTACATTTTTCTGATTCCTGCTAACTTCCTTGGTCTTGCCAAGAAACAGCATACCAACAAAGTTTGTATTTTTGTATGCATTTAAATCTACTGATGAATCAGGTGTGAGCTGAATTTTTATTTGTTGTAGGTGCTCTTCTCTTTTTCTCCGAGAAGCTAGATATACTGTAGGCTACCTGTACTATTTGTGAAAACTCCCTTGGCAGATTATAATTTGATATTTATTACAGCTGGTTTATAAAGAATTATTCATAATGTATGGCAAAAACAGCTCTAAGGCTCATCGGTTGTTTAGTTAATTTCTTTCAGAGGACCCCACTGCCATCTACAAGAGGCTGTTGTCACAAGTTTTACTGAAAATATAGAATTTCCCACCCTGCTATAAAATTCTTACTTTAACTTCCAAAGTCATCAAGTTTCCATCTTCTTTTTCAAAAGCAAATAAATAAAACATAATAAATAAATAAAATAAAATAAAATAAAAAGATGCATTAATTTACTTACTTGAATTTTAATTTGTTGTATTATTCTACTGGATCCCAAGCGTACATTATGAGTTAGGAAAGGAGATGCCAGGGAAACAATACATGTTAAAACAGCAAGAAATATAATAATGGATATATTGTAGGAGGAAAGAAATCTGGTATGGATAGTCTTGTTGTCTATAAAAAAACAAGTTTAACTAAAAGCAACAAAAGAAAATGTCAAAAGGAGTAAAGAAAGTGAAACAGAAATGCCTGCCCTCATCAGGAATGGGAACAATTCGTAGCAGAATGATCATGATAAGAGAAGAAGAGGTGGTAGAATGAACCGACTGTTATGCAACATGGAAGGGCGTCTACAGACTGGAAAGAGCAAGTTGTATGAGAAAAGAAATAAGAGTAGTAAACAACAAGGAACTAAAAGAAAGATCCCTGAGAAATCTTGGACCAGAAGTATACAGGTAGCTTGAAATATGAGCAAGATTTTAAGAAATAAGAGGGCATACCTCAACAGCTGCAAAAGACTGATGAGGCCTGATCATCATTTTATGTCTTAAAGCAGGAACACAGGCTTCTCAGAAAGGACAGCATTTTGAATTCCCACTTGTTCATTTCAAAATGCATAGCAGATAATATTTCCTGTTATTTGTCCAAAATTACCTACCGTACTTTAAATCCAGCAACCATCTGTCTGCTTTAGCAATAGTCATGGTGGGGTATGGAAGTGATACCCAATAGTATGCTACATGTCTGTTGCTTTCCCAGATCCCACACAGTACATTAAAAGCCCTAGACTATCTTATAAAAATCCTTTTTAAGTATCTTTACACTCTTCTGGTGAGACTGTAGATACACACACACACACACACACACAAATGCGCACATGTGCGTGTGAGTGTTTGTAGGTGTATATATATATATATATATATATATATATATATATATATATATATACGTATATGTGTATATATGTATGTGTATATATATATATATATATATATATATATATATATATATATATATATATATATATATATATATATATATATATATATATATATATATATATATATCTGGGTCTGCTACATTAGAACGACAGCTCACAATATCGACACCACATAACCGAAAGAGCAAAACAACGTAAACTGACAATATCGACCAACACAACACCGACGCTCAAAACACCGACAATATAACAGCGAGCCCCACACCAATGAAATGAAAACCGTGTTCAAACTATTTCCGGATAATGTTGAAATGATAACACCAAACAAACATAGAAAGAAGTCGCTTTATCTCTGTAAACTTGTACATCTCTTTACATTTGAAACAGTCAATACCCGCCAAAACTAGGAAAAAAAGCAGTAGTACGCTGACATAATGCAAGCACGTTCTAGCACACAGATTTCTTCCAATCCTTCCAATTCCATCCATCTAAATACAGAAATACAAATCACATTTTTAACAGACGAGCTATAGCTTTGACATAATCCACACTTGAGTAAGACGTTCTCTGAGAAATAACAGTGCTAAATCGTTCATGCCGGCTTACTAGACGTCTTATCTTTGGAGAAGGAGGGCATCCTGTTTCCATCCAAACTCTCAATTCGTCCATGCGATTCTGTTCACGTACTAAAGCAAGGAGGAGACAATGCAAATCTGTATTACGTGCACTTAGCAAACATTTTAATCTATGGTGTCAGGCTTCAACTGAATTTTGAGTGCGTGGAAGAAATAGCTCATTTAAATCAAAGACATTCCAAAAGGTTTGTGGGAAAAGGGGTGGAAAGCCTATACTGCTAGAGGTACGGGTATTAAACTTACGTTTTTTACCGTAAACATACCAATCTGCAAATTAACGCAAAAGATCTTTACCCTCCTCAGGGAACAATCCTTTCAGTAGCTCAAAAGTAGGGATTACTTCAGATTCTGGCAAGAATGCTAGAGCTACGAGTGACGTGACATGCAGTTGTAATTTAGAGCTAGTATTGTACATTGCTGCTAAACCAATTGATTACACTTTACGTCAGATATTCTGGCCAAAGTGGAATAGACAGTCCTTTCAACGGGCTCCTGGTATGTTTAATCTAACACTTTTCAGTGCTGCCACTTCAAAGTCGCATAATACAAACCTGACTGCAACTTCAAATCCCTGCTCTGATAATAAATGGAATGTTGCATGCCATAAATAATTGTAGGATTTAAAAGACTTTTTGGACATTAACGCATATAGTAGTGGTACAGTTTTACTATATGAGCCACATTTTATTAAGCCATGTATACTGTATAGTTGTCGAATGGTCATACCTTTCTTAAAGAAAGTACCACCCATCAACCAGATTGTAGCTTGACTTAGATCATGTAAGTTGTTAACAGTACTGAAAACCAATACTGTAGTGTCTGTGCTAACATCACACATTAGTTTGCTAACAAACATCCCATCCTTAAGTGGATAATCGTTAAAGTTAATAGTGTGTAGCGTCAGCTCATCATTGCTGTCTCGCACCTTACCTTTTGCTCTCACTCTTTTAACTTGCTGTAACAATGCTCTTCTGTTGGGGATACTTTCTAAGGACGCTGTCTGTAAAGCATCCTCTACTAGCAAACAAGGTGTATCCCTACTATATGTAGCATGCATTTTCAAATCACTACATACCATGTACCTATCTACTTCTCCAGGATCAGCTGGGTGATGGTGAGCTACTGACTTGTTTAACAAGTCTCCTTCAGGAAGTAAAGTAGTTACAGCTCTACCTTTACACCCATCTGTTGTTTTCAGCTTACAAGCTCAGTATCTCTTGCTGTGTCTTATCCTCTCTAAGTAATATAAATATCCTTCTCTCAGAAGTAAATGATTGCCTTTTTGCGACGTTACTGCTCCATACGCTACTTCAATAGTTCCAGGAGCTACAGTAATATATTCCACCATCCTGTCTTCGGTGTGGGATGTTCTATTCTAATTTTCAGGTTGTATTTATACTTCCAGATCACGTATTACGTTCATTAGTGGGTTCATTTCAATTATCACAATGTAGTTTATTATGTTATTGATAGACTGTGAACTTATTATGATAACAGCGGCTTTAAAGTGATTATGAAGACATTCTGACAATTTTTCGGGTATTTGTGATGGTGTTATAAACAGTCATTGTTTTGCGCTTTCGGTTATGTGGTGTCAGTGTTCTAAGTGACGATATTGTGAGCTGTCGTTCTAATGTAGTAGACCTATATATATATATATATATATATATATATATATATATATCCATCCATCCATGACCTCTTTTCCCATTCTTGCACATGGGGTTGGTTACCTTTTCTATTTAATTTTTTATACCCTCTTCCTCTATTGCTTGTGCCACAGTTATTCCTATTTGCCTTCTATAATTAAGACTCCATATTCTACTTCCAAATTCACTCCTCCACTTGACCTCTCCCAATATCCAACTTCTCATTTTAGAGTAAATCCTATTAGCCTTTCTGTTTAGTTCTCTCTTATTTGCAACTTCATCATTGTCAAATATTTTGCAAATATCAGAGTTTCTGTATTTGATATTGTATATATTTATACCCATGTACTTACTGTACTGTAGAGATCTGACTTATATGTTATATGGCATGGAAAATAATGTACAGTATTTCAATTTCAATTTCAAGATATTACCTTTTGATATTGTAATTGTGCCATCTTGGCCCATGTCATGTCTGAAAAGGGCCATCAGGCCAATGTAATTACCTGGTTAATAAATGTGTAAAATAAATAACTAAATAAATAAAATGTTTAATTTTAGGAAAGATTCTACTTTGTGTGGCTTGTTTATTAAACTGAATTCTGTTTAATCGAACTTTTCCTTGCCCGTGTGTCATTATTTTATACATATAAAATCATCAGCCTATCTGTGCAGCATACCCAATCTCAGTAACTATTTACTGCTATCATAAATATTGCCACTGTGTTGGGATTTACTCAATGATTATAGACAAGTTAGCTACAGTGATTTGTTTTGTTCAGAGTTCCCAAATGTCACATTGTCTTGCAAAGAAAAAAATGAAATGGTGCCTCCTCTTAATAAATCTTCTCTTAAACTCTTGTGAGTCCTTGTTTGACTCACAAGGACAGACAAAATTAATAAGTCTAATTCCTTCAAATGGAATATTCTTCAACTTGTTAAACTAAGACTTTTCCTTGTGAGAAAAAAAAAACAGTAGGATAATCATATTCTGCTCTTTTGTATATTTTCTTATGGGAAGAACATTTCTACTTCAAAATTTACAGTAATATCATGACATATGATTGAGCCATGACAGGTTAACCCATCCGAATGAAACAGAAGTCCAGATAAAATCAAGTGTTTTAGGGGGCTTTACCCTCAAATCCCGATACTGTGGGTCTTCTTCCTCACACTCCCATTGGGAAGACAGGGAAAATTATTGCCTTTTCTGCTTGTGTGATTATAGGAAACATACTTGAACATATTTTATTTTTATAAACATCTTTATAAAATCTCAACCATAACAGTGACACAGGCACACTATATCATTATAAAAGAAAACACATATTTTTCCAATTATTTATTGTCATTAATACCTCCATTACATAAATTGTTGATATGCTTCCTTCCTTTACATCTCACTCCTCTGGAGCATTATTTTTCATGTACTGTTCTCACAGATTCTGTTTACTTACATGTAATTTATTCTTTCCTTTTTCAAGGGATTCCACCTCCATTTCTTTTATCGTCTTTACAATAGTCAGTATTTCAATTACAGTTGGTTAGAGTCTGATTCCTCTTTTCTCGTAATTACTTTTTTTGGAAGTCAGCAGCATTAAACTTAGGAATGACTTGCTATCTCTAGGCAATTCAGGGTCTAGGTCACAAAATAATAATTTTCCTTAGTTAAAAATATTTGTTCTCTCAACATTTTTGAGAAAATACTGTGCAGGGGATTTTATTTAAATGTGCCAACTTGTTATATGTGCAGCACATGTTCCCAGTTTTCTTTCTCTCTCTTTTCCAACACACATCCAACATTTGCTATCTATCTATCTGTCTATATATATATATATATATATATATATATATATATATATATATATATATATGAGAAAAAATTCTCTGAAGTCTTCATGAGGTATAAAAATATCTATGCAAGCAGTTCCAAGCAAAATTCTTAAACTGTCTGGACTTTTGTTGTACACTCGGAAGCCATACAGATGTCTTTCAATTGCTGCCTGGTGAATTGCCTTTCCACTCTCTCTTCCCAGTCTTTTCTAACTTCCTCTAATTGATTCTTATAGTTTTGCTATATTTTATATGCCCTATTAATTATACTTTTTTAACAGTTGCTTCTGTTCTAGACTCATCTAAAAATTCTACTATTGTGGGCATTTCACTTTGCACTTCCCTATACCTTACTTTTTCCTGTATTCTGCTGTCAGTCCCTAGTATGGAAGGTAATCTTTAACCTACAGTCCAAACCTTTGCTTCTCCTCACCCCACTAAATTAACTTTGCCTCCCTAGTTATTTTCTCCCAATACACTGGTTCCTTTGCTAATTTTTTCCAGTAAATTCCAGCCTCATCTTGTCTATTTTTTCTAGCCCTATTTGGACTCATCTCTATTGGTAAAGTCATCTATTTCCATTTCCATGTTGGCTTAGTTCTTAGAATGCTCTCTGCTGCTTAATGACTATAATATTTTATCTGGGATTAATTTCATTAAGTCGTTTGAGTTTCATTTGTATTTATTACTGCTTGGTAGTAACTTGGTTAAAGTGTAGCTATCATTTTAAGTCTTTTGGATTAAGCACTTGGGCTACAGACCAGTTGTTCTACATTAGGAAGGTTTGTGGCATGCACTGTGGTGGCAGGACAGGTAGCTTTCATCCTTCTAAGTTGGGAACTGCTGACTGAGAGCTCAGTGTCTGTTATTCTTAAAGTGTATTAGCTCTGGTTTAAGCACTTGGGCTTCAGGCCAGTTATTTTACATTAAGAAGGTACGTGGTCTGCACTCTTGTGGGAGGAGAGGCTGGACTCTGCCCTTCTGAGCTGGGAATTTCTGGTTAAAGGTTTATAGTGCCTGAATATTTGAACTGTATCTTACTGAAATTGGTACACCTTGTTTGCTGTAGCATAGACTAGATCCAGGCCTGCTGAATCTAGCTTTGTTTGTATGCTTGTTATTTCCCTGGAATGCTAATTCCACCTAAAACGTGGCTTCTCAGCGCTTCTGTGGATCCCTAGTGATATCTGCATTGCTTACTGTACTTATTTCCTTGCTTCGCTTGAAAGAAAGTTACTGTTTGTCATTTTGCATTTAAGTTACCTGTAACACATTGCACTTGTTACCTGGCACTTGCTCACTAAAGCAATTATAAGTCAGCACTAAAAATTAAAAGCACTACACCCTCGCTCCCCATTGGCCCTTGTTTTCAATTATAAAGGAATTCCCAATATTATTCTAGCATGTCCAAAGGTCAGTTGTCAATCTCCTCTCGGTCCAGCTGGTGAATATGGGAATCTTGAGGCAATGTTACAACTGCCTCATGTACACAGACAACCCTCTCCTCCTCCCAACAAATTCCAACACATGTGAGAGATGCAACCATATAGCCAAACTGGAGGCTAAGCTCTCTCAACTCAGTACTGGCATAACCAGTCAGGAGGAGAAGGAAACCACACTCACTACAATTCCAGTCTCACATAGACCTACCACGACAGCAAACCAAACACATAATCACACAAAACATACTCGGAGGCTCTAAATAAAGATCTGCCTAAGCAGCAGAGACCTCCAAAGCAGACACCCAAGCAACCGCTACCCCAAAACAAAACACGTGCAACACATATCTCACAAAGCCAGTGTGCCGAACAGTCACAGCCCTTAAGGCTAAACAACACACCTGATACACTTGTAATAGGTGACTATCGTCAGGCACACTGGCGTCCCGCTCACCAGGCTGAACAAGGAGAAGGTCACGGTGAGCAGCCTGTCTGGCGCTAGGATCCGCCACATAACACAAGCACTCAGGTCACTCCAAGGCAAGTACAAATATGACTCAGTCATTGTCCATGCTGGTGTGAATGACCTGAGATGTACCTCCCTGGACTACATGAAAGGAGACATAGAGGAGCTCTCTGAGCATGTAGCCCAGGCTGGTATGACCCTGACCTTGAGTAGCATCTTACCCTCACCAAGAATGATGCCACAATATGAAGACAAGATGATCAATTTCAACAATTGGCTTAAGTATTGGTGTCATTCAAAGGGGATCCAATGCCTGTCAGCTTGGGATGATATGCACGACAAACCACGATGCTTTGCTAGGGACGGCTTGCACCTGTCACCCCTGGGCTTTCTGATATTGGCAAAGGCTCTTGCTACCCCCATAGTGCCTTTTTTAGGCAACGCTCAAAAGACAAACCCACCTCCATAGGTATCACAAGGGATAAGAAACTAAGAGTAATGCTACTCAACATCAGAAGTGAATGATGTAGTGAGATACCAACCACAAGGAATGCAGGTAGAAAAGTTCTTAATAATTCACTGGTATCCGATCAAAAGACTCTGGCAACTCACGAAAAATCCAAAAAAATTATTTATTGAAGTACACAGAATAAGCGCTTTCGCGTGGTACATCCACGCTTCATCAGATATCAATTTAGAACAGCTGTTGCACTTATATACATCCGCTGAAGTGCGGGAAAACTTTCTAAATTAGTTAAAACGGAAAAGGTCCTGTGTTTTAAAATTGGCGCTAAATAATTGCGCTTATTACACAATACTTATTATAAAAAATAATAAATAAATTCTCTATAAATATATATGTATATGAGTAACTTGTAATTTTAAAACCATGATTGTATATTAATGACAACTTTGTCAATAAATGAAGGGACTTGTCGAACATTATATCTAAGTAATCCCATTTACATAACATAAAGCCATATATAAGGTCTTTCAAAGATATCAAACATAAATATCAAACATAAATAAAGCACGTGAATAAATAACAAATGCTCACTGGACTATACACTTCTTAATAGCAATAGAATAAGAGATAGTGTTAATAACTAACTAATTCATTAATGTTAACTTGCTTCAGCATAAAAAACCTGATGCAAAAGATTGTCAATTGTGAACGACAGTAAACTATATGCATTTGTAACAGGATGCATATATCATGAAATATATACTATTGCTTTGAGCTTAAAGCGCTAACAGACTAAAAATACTTGCTTAACTTATCAGAAAACCATTAAATGTATTTGCACTCATCTATAGATGTTTCTGTAAGAAACAGAGCCTGACAACATATATATACTTGCAAAGTGTCAAGCATGAATAAAACTCATGAATAGCAAATGCTCGCTGTATAATGCGCTACTTGATAACAATAACAAAGGGGATGGTGTAAATGACCAACTGATTAGTTACTGTCAGCTTGCTTCAACATAAAAATCATTATATAAAAAACCCTATGTAGAAAATCATCATTTACAGACATCAATAATCTATATGCATGTATAACAAAGTATATATACATAAAGCATTACATTAAGCCTAAGACGAATACCGACCTGACTACATGCATGGCTAATCATGGCACATAAAATGCATTTAAGTTGATCTGTGCATATTCCTGTAAAAATATAAAATAAAGGATAACGATGTGTATATAAAATGAATGTGTATCATTCTTTAAAATATGTATATGTGTAAATAAATATCTCATTACTTAGATAATAATACTGGTTTAATAGATAGGAAATTATTTATTCCTGGTGCTATATGCGCTCCTAATCTCAAAATCCAATTTAATTCCGTGAGGGCCAAGTCATTCTCTGTATCACCATCCCTACCATTATGTGATACTACCAGAAGTCTAAACCTCAAGATGCACGCACTCGAAACTCTCCTTAGCATGGAGAACATCGATATCTGTGCAGTAACAGAAACCTGGTTCAAAACTCCCGAGAGCACCCCAGCACTACCAGGTTATACCTCATACCATGCTTTTCGGCCCCAAAACTTGGACCGAACCACAAAAGGAGGGGGAGTATCGATATTCATCAAAGATACCCACACCTCCAGGTTGGTGGCAAAGCACGAAGCATCAGAGACTATCCATGTGCAACTAACAGTGGGTAAAACTGCCTTCCAGTTTATAGCCTGCTACAGACCACCCTCCCAAACCCAGGAACCCCACTCGGCCTTCCTGAGAACACTGGAAAATATGAAGGTCACTCCGAACACCATTATATTGGGTGACTTCAACTACCCAAACATAGATTGGGAGCATTATTATAGCTCCAACACCCTTGCCCAAAGGTTCCTAGAATTCATAATCTCAAATGCTATGGAACAACTTGTTACCACTCCCACAAGAGGGGAAAACATACTGGACCTGATCATCACCAACATGGGGACTCTATGCTCCAGACCAGAAGTGTATCCCTCACTGGTAAGATCAGACCATAAACTGATCTCACTGGATATTCACATCCCAACCCCACCCCTGCCCAGAAAACCACAGTGAAAAACTTCTCTAAAGCAAATTTCACACTCCTCAAAACCGAGGTGGAATCCTTAAAAGCCCCTGGGCCTGTGGAAAATACGGCCCAGGCCACAGAATCCTTTATAAATGCATTCTATGAACATCTTCAGGAATGCATGGATCATGCAATCCCAAATAAAACCAAGACCCAATCCTCCAAAGGCAGACGACCTGTCTGGTGGACCCCAGCCATAAACAAACTATACAATAGAAGGAGGAAGCTACTACATGATAGAGCAAAATCCCAAAAAGGGAAGGCATCTCTGATCAGTATTAGCAAAAAACTAAGGGCACTCATAAAATTGTCAAAGGCCAGCTTCGAGAGAAAAATTGCACAGGACACTAAGGATAATCACAAGGCTTTCTTTAGTTATGTTAGGAACCTGGGTGGGAATTCCCAGATACGCTCAGAATTAGTCCAAAATGACAAAAAATACACTGATCCCACAGACATTGCCAACATCCTAGCTGACAGGTTAAGCGCAAACTTCTCCCCCCCCTTCCCACCAAAAGGGCAAATATCTCTCCCAGCAGAGTGCTGCCCCCCTGACATCTCAGATGCTCAGGTGGGAGCTGCCCTCTCCAAAGCAAAAAACACAGCATCAATGGGACCAGACGGTTTCCCAGGCTGCGTCCTACATGAACTCCAAGAAGAGCTAAACCCAAACATAAAACTACTGTTCAATCTCAGCCTTACTACAGGATATGTACCCAAAGAGTGGCGTACAGCAACAGTGGTCCCTCTCCACAAAGGTGGTGCCTCAACGGACCCTGGAAACTATCGCCTCATAAGCCTGACTAGCTTGGTCTGCAAAGCTATGGAAAGGATCATCATGGACCTCATAAATAAAGATATTGGGGACCTACAGACAATGGATCCTACCCAGTTCGGCTTTGTTAAGGGCAGATCCTGCCTCTTAAATCTGGTTGACTTCTTTGAAACCGTCACCAAGGCCATTGACGAAGGGAAGGTGGTTCACACAGCCTATCTGGACCTCGCAAAAGCCTTCGATACAATACCCCACTCGGGCATTATAGATAAGCTCAACAGCTTAAATATAAACCCCTATGTCACTAGATGGGTTGCAAACTGGCTTAAGGACAGAACCCACATGGTTAGAATTGCTGGAGCCATGTCAGACTCCAAACCAGTTACAAGTGGCGTCCCACAAGGCTCAGTCCTGGGACCTCTCTTGTTTGGTATATATTTCTCGGAGGTACAGGCCAACATGGAAGGACTGTGGCTGACCAAGTTCACAGATGACAGCAAACTGGGCGCCATAATCGACTCTCCAGCCGACACAAGCATCCTCCAAAAGGGCCTCATAGAAACAGACAACTGGTGCCAGAGCCATGGCCTCAAGCTAAATGCCAAAAAGTGTATAGTCATCCCCTTTGGCAAAAACAAAGTGCCCACAAATTACCACATAGGTGGTAATCCATTAAGTACAGAAAAAGTAATTAGGGACCTGGGGACCCAAGTTGATAGCAATCTCTCATTTGACAACCACGTGGCCAAAGTGGTTAGAAAAACATTTTATATAGCCCACCTAATCATGAAGGGATTCACATCTAGATTACGGGAGGTCATTGTGCCTCTTTACTCATCCCTCATCAGGCCCATAATCGAGTACAATGCCCCTTTTGGGATGTACCTTACCAAACACCTGCAGCAACTGGAAAGACTCCAAAAGTACCTCACCAAGAGGATCAAAGGGCTCAAACAGATGCCGTATGCTGCCCGGTTAAAGAAACTCCAGCTCTACTCAGTGGCATACCGCCTGCTCAGAGGTGACCTGTGCCTGACGTATAAGGCCATGTCCAACCCAGAATTAAGGGACATGCTGCATCTCAAAAAATCCAAATCCCATTGAGCTACACGCTCGAGAGACTTGAACCTCAGCACTGAAATAAATAGGACATGCTGGAGGGACAGATTCATAACCCAGAGGCTCCCTTCACTCTGGAATAAAATCCCAGTCCAGGTTAGGCAGAGTCCCTCTTTGACTCTCTTCAAGAGGAATCTTGATGAGTGGATGGGAGATCGTAGGTTTACCCCGGGTATCACTTCTGTGTCACTGTTAGAAAGAGGCACAGTATACTAACCTCGAAAAAGGGCATAGCAAAATTAATTTAAAATGGGTGGCGAAAGCCAAACATACTCTGGCTAGGCTTATAAATGCCCTATGGCAGATAGCCTAGTATGAACCTATGAACCTATGAACCTATAATACCATGACAGGAATGGACTCCATTATTTAGTCAGGGTACGATTACAGTTCATGAAATTAGTATCGTTTCAGTCTTTGATGTTATTCAGAAGTGCTCTTCTCAGCACCCAGAATGTGTCCAGAATTGCCTCCTGTAATTCATATGGAGTTATATATATTGGTAACATAACTAAGTATGAATGTAAATTCCTTTTTTAGACCTTTTGCTCTACTACCATTAGAACTGCCTGGGTATCTTTCTTCCACATTGCTCTCTTTCTGCCTGCGAATCCTGATATTGTATGACTTTGTATCTGTCTACATGTAAGATACTGTAATCACCAGGTGTAGTGATTTCAACGATCAATCATACTTTTGCCTTTTTTCATGGACTAATACATATGGTTTTCTCACATTTATTTTTTGAACTGTTGGTAATGGTTGTTCTTATGTGATGTACACTTCATCATTCTCTAGAGATGCTTTATGTTTCCTGTTTGCAGTGCTTCTCAGCTAGCTCTACATTGTAATGTTTCACAATCCCCAAAGCAACAGGCTTTTATTGTGCCTTTCACTTTATAGGCCCTATGTCGTGAGTGTATAACATCCAGCAACAAGCTGTACAACTGTTTCCAATTCTATTTTTTTTGTTACAGAACCAGCATTTGTCTATTTCTGCCACATGTTCAATGGGCTTTGTAAACCAATGTGTACTTGGCCCAGTATCCTAGGCTGACATTTTTAACTTTTCATCTTTAGGTTTTATTTCACTTATCATTAACCATTCATGTGTCAAATCTTGGTCAACATGAGGTTACTCTGGGAATCTTTGTACTTGCTACTATATTTATGGATTTTCCAATTTCTTTCCTTTTAGCATGATCCTTTTCTTGTATTCTTTCTTTCATTTTTTTGGCACATCCAGTCGCTGTCTGATTTTTGTCCAATTATGGTTTGATTTGCATTTCTACTTGACACCAAAATGCTTCTGCTACATTAAATAAAGATGCCATCTTAGACAACTTCAGGTCATGTGTTAAAACTTTCACTGTATTTAGATTTGATGAGGTCAGCAAATATGTGTGCAGTCCCATGATTGCAGATCTATAAGTATAATCAATTCCGAGGAGGCCCATACCTCCTTCAGTGCGAGAAATATATAATTTTGGTATACACTGATTTTTATACATCATTTGATAAGCACGAAGCATTTTTCTTCTTTTCCTGTCTAACTGATCCAATCATTTTTGGGGCCAGTTGATCAACCTAAAACTGTAAGTCAGTACAGGCAGAGCAAATTGATTTACAGTGTGGCCATTGTTCCTAGATGTCATGGCAGTTTCCAGTATTAGTTTTAGTCTTCTCAAGTATTCCTTACTGAGCTTTATTTACATTTGTTCATGTTTGATTGCTGATTTTATATACTCCCTCCTGCTCAGGTTCCTTTATATAACATTCCTGTCCCAGGTTGAGGACTTTCTTGGTGCTGCAGCTTTCCTGTTTTAAATGTTGCATTTGCAAATTTATCAAGACCAAATGGCATTCTTATATCATCTGAGAAAGTTTTAACCATTTCTAGTTGTGCTTCTAACATCTCATCTGATGAACTATACAGTTTTAAGTCATCCACAAAAAGTAGATGAGAAATCTTTAAACAAGGTTTTTTGTGAGCCAAATTGTAACCATAACCTAATCTATTAAGTAAACAACTTGATGGTTTAAATGCAAAACAAAACAGCAACAGGGACAGTCACCCTGGATTATCCCTCTTTGAATTTTTAATCCTGGGATAATAATTTGCCCTTTGTTGTGGTTCATCTGCAGAGTGTTGTGCCACTGTTTCATGGTCACTGTAATGTAATAGATCAATGATCGATATATCTTATACATCTGTGAGCATTCATTTATCCATGAATTTGGGTTACTGTCAAATGGTTTTCTGTAATTTATCCATGCCATACTTAACTTCTCCCCCTTTTCACAATTCTATATTTTGGTTTTATTTAGCAACAAATAATCCTTTGTTCCATACAGTTTCCTTTTGTTACCCTTTTATTCTATTGCCATGATTGAGCTTTTTTCTAAATGACTATAATCCCTGTCTACATCATTTATAGTATATAATTTGTATATTGTTGGAAGACAAGTTATTGGTCTGTAGTTTTTAAGATGGCTTGTAGGTTCACTCTTAAGGAGGAGGAGTATTGTTTTTCCTGTTGTTAACGACGTTGGTGTTTATTCAGGATGTACATATAAGTAGTTCTTCCTTTGGGCTAAATCTTCATGTAAAGATCTTAATGATTTTAGACAGAAGTTAGGTACTACAACTGGGCCTGGGGTTTTCTAATTAGGAGTTTTTCCTAATTTTGTTTCAGTTTCTCTGGCTAACTTATCCCATTTCTCATCCTCTACATTAGAGCTCTTTACTGTTTCGTTTATTTTTTCTATCCATTCAGCATATTTGGTATGTTAAATGGGGTCTTCATAAATACTTCTCCAAAATGTGCCTATTTCATCTGGGTTTCTATTCCTTTTGCTTTGTTTCACAATTCTCTATAAAATCTTTTTGGGTCAGCTTTCCAAGATGGCTGCACACTGACCAACAGCTAAGCTTCAGTCTTCCCAGTGTGATAAAAGAAACTGAAAGACAAAGGTCTGGAACACTGCTACTTTTAGTAAATTCATTTACTGGCTAGTAAGTACACTGCCTGAATTAGGGTTGTCATGCTACCATTCACTGTGGCCAAAACTGGACCAAGACCACACGCCTTGCACCCATAGCCAGCCTTAGGCATAGGCCAACTAGGCAGCCACCTAGGGTGCCGCTCTAGCAGGGGCACTTTTACAGTATTTATTTGGTGTAGATAGACCAGGATAGGGGCACTGGGTGGTGTGGTGGGAGGAGCCATGGAGCCCTTTTGCCTAGGGCACCAGATGATCTAAGGCTGATCCTGCTTGCACCTCCCATAACCTCACCTATCTCCTCCCCTCTCCCTGCCTACTTTATGCCCATTTCATGATGCAATCATCATGTCAAATGAGGGGGAACACCCTCTTTTTCCATTTGTGATACTTTTTTTTCTGGTGATTCAATATATTTTTCTGTAAAAAAGCTTAGTAAATCCACCAATTTAACAAACTCCAATAATCTGTTTCTTTTTTTGAAACAGAATACTGTAGTTTGCACAGTGTTTTCTGGACAGCCAGGCAATCAGTTTGATTTTCAAATAGTATGGAAAAAATGGATAGGTGACAATGCTAATCTGGATGCCAGCAAAGAAGAAAGTACGACAGCCTGAAAGAAAATAAATTAGAAAAGGTTAAGAATCTTGAAGCTGTTTGACAAAAAGCAGTTTTTGCTCCAGCTTTGCTAAAAGACATGGCTTTCAATAATCTGGAAGAAAAATAAGTCAAATGTAGTCAGAGCTGACTGAAATAAACAAAACTCTGAAGGAATATTTAAAGGTTAGAAAAATGGAAGAAACTTTAAAAACTTATTCAGATGAGCTGATAAAACTGCAAAAGTCAAAGGCTGAAATGAAGAAAAGGCTGGTTGAGTACGAGACTGCTCAAGAAGAGCTGTTTTAAAAATGGTAGAATAAGAGGAGAGAAAACATAGGGAAAATCTGAGATTTTCTGCTGCACCAGGGAAAATATTAGGAACTGTCTGCATTAATTTTATGAAGGCACAAATAAGCAGCTAGACTGGTATTCCACAGTAGGATCTGTTAATAGAAAGGGCACATCATGTATATGCTGCAAACATGGCCATGAAAAAGCAGTAACGATCTGTGTTAGTAACAATGCAATCTTACTATTAGAAAGAATTGATCCTGATAAAACTGTGGCAAAAGGGCAAAGTATTAAAAGTTGGAGACAATAGAGTGTTTGTGGAAAATGAGTATTCATTGTACACCAAGCAGATGAGAAACAAATTTATTTCAGCAATCAGGGAATGTCAAGAAGTAAGCTGCTGTATCCAGCTGTCCTCAGAATATTTTTTTTCCTGGAGGATCAAAGTTATCTTCTGGGAAAAAAAGCTAAGAGGGGAATTCAAAAGTTTGTCCAATAAGGGTTGAGCCATCAAACAGAAGGGAACCCTGTTTCTCATTGTTCTGGTGGTAAGGCTTATTGAGAGATTTTGCCAGTGAAACCTTTTTCCAGTGTTTCAAAGGAAAATCTGTGAGAGAGAAAAAAGCACTGGAGTTGAGTAGAAAAATCAGGGGGTACCTTGGTCTTGAACCAAAGTCTGGGGGCGGGAGATGGACATGAAGAGGAAGGAGACCAGCAACTCTTTAGTTAATGCATAAATGTGAGACTATAAAGCATTAATCGCATTTGTGAAGTGTGGCTTTACAAGAAAAAGTGGCTGAGAAACCTTGGGTTTTTGTTGATTTTATTAAAACTTGTTGGGGGACTGACAGGCATTTGCCCCACTTCATGTCATTAATGTTTGGAAGGACACTAAAAGGAAAGAAATGAGGAAGAAAGAGGGAAAAGTAACAATAAGTAAAATGCTTTTTATTCCTGACAGTATTTATACAAAGCATTTTATGATACAAATTGCATGTGCTATAGTAAAGCTTTTTAGTGATTGTCATACGTGCTAAAGATATTGAAAAACGTGCTTTTTTCGTCTCTCTTTTTAGTTTTAATAGATGTAGGTATTATAATGTAAAATGATAGAAAAGCTGGACAAAAGCATACTTAAGTCAATGGTTTTAATCTTGGGCTGTTGGAGTGGGGGATGGGGTTTAAAACTCCACTGATTATGATACATGTATAATTGAAATGTTTTATTTTACCTTTGCATAGGTAAATGTTTGGATTAATCCCCCATAGCATAATATAATGCAAGTGGTTTCAAAAAATAAATAAAAATGTTCAGTACCAGTTGTAAATTCTGCATTTTGATCTTATGTTTCCATGGAAACAAGCTGACTAAAGGTGAAGGCAATAAACTGAGAAGTCTGGACTTTGTTTACTGAGAGAAATGTAAAACTGGAAGGTACAAGGGCAATCAGTCCAGAAAAAATAAACTTTGAAATTACTGGAAGTGAATAAGAGATAGCAGCTTTTCTGGTAACTAAATACTTCAGTGCATTTAAAAGAACAGTGTATACTTCAGTTTTGTTTAAAGATAGCCAGTGCACTTTTTCTTAAGACTAAAAGTTAATGCTTTTTGAAAACATACAAGTTGTTTTTCACATCTGGGAGGGTTAATAAAAATAAGACAGCAATCAGTGTAAATAGGAGTTCAGGCTGTAACTTGTGTCTCAGCATGGATAACCTTAATTTTTAGTTTAAGTTTTGCCTCTATGTGTAGCTGTCAATTTGGGACTATTGTTCCTATCAAGAGGGCTGCATTTCATTATTTGAAGATGTACATATTTTTGTGTGTTTGTTTTAAGTTAATAGGTTTTGTGGGTGTTTTTGTTCTTTTGTTTGAGGGTTTTCATTAACACAAAAAGTCTTGCAAAATGTGACATAGGTTCAAATGGGGATGACAAGAAACAACTGTATAGAACATCAACCTGCCAAACATTAATGGGTGCATGTAAGACAAATGCTGGAAACAGACATTTAAAAAGGCTGACATCTATAATAGGTGGGAATAATGACTTATCATCATAATGACTACAACAAACACATTATTTGGGAATGTGAATGGCCTCACTGGTATAGACAAAAAGGAAAGAATATTGTATTATATTAAGAAATGCAAAGTGCAAATAGCAGTGTTACAGGAGATACACTTGGAAAGAAATAAGCACGTGAATTTGATAAAGAAAGGATTTCTGGAGGGATATTCAGCAGGGACAAAGGAAAAGGGGAGTACTTATACTAATTGCTAGAGGAGCTCCAATAGTGACAGAAGATGAAAAAAGACATCAATTGTAGATTTGTAGTAGTAAGGGGATACTGGCAAGGGAGGAGGGTTACTCTGGCATGTATTTAAATTCCATGTAAAACTGCTTTTATAGAGCTTAAGATATTTTGGGAGAAATAATCACCTTTCAGCAGGGAATATTACTTATAGGTGGAGACTGGAAAATGAATTGCAACAGTGAGGATGTAACTGGGGGACTTAGAAGGAAAAATATAACAAAAGATGGTAGATTTCTGAAGAAATTTATGAAAATATTTGGTATGGAAGACGTGAACTCAGTAGCAGGGACTTGGAGAAATTTACATATTATTCCCCAAGGTACAATAACTGCCCTAGTCTAGACAGAAATTATATTTTATAGGAATATGTGGATTTAATCGAAAGTTTCAACACACATCCAATAACTATTTCTGATCATGTGCCAATAACTAAGATAAAAATGCAGGGTATTGAAGTGCAGACACTGATGCCTCCTCACATACCTGTTAAAAAGAGTTGAACTTAAGGAATGGTAGTGGAAATTATTCAAGAGTTACAAAGGAAGATAGATATTTCTTCAGACATTATAGCTAGTGAGTGGGATAAAATGAAAATGGAGTTTAAAATATGGTAGAAATAAAAGTAAAAGAGATATTGTTAAGACGTAAGAAGAATTATTTATAGGGGCTGGTAAAGGTTAAATATTGCAGAGTAAGGTGGATCTCACAAAACAAGAGGCACTAATATTGAGTGCTAAAGAGAAGATATGTGAGTATCTGGATAATATGCATGCGTTTAGAAAGACTGCTATTAAGCAACTGTTTTTTGATAGTAATTCCAGTACACAAAAACATTTAGCATGACTTCGGTAACAGAAAGTAGAAATGGTTGTTACTAAACTTAGGGAGCCAATAACAAGAAAAAAATAATGGGAGATCCCACAGAGGTATTAGAGATATTTTGGAAATTTTATGAACATTTCTGTAAGATGAGTAATGTAAACATCAAGAAAAAGCCAGAATGGAAATATTTATGGAAGACTTAGGTATGCCAAGATTGATGGCATACCTAAGATATGCGGCTCAAAAAATAAGTTAGGATAGGGGTAGAGTAGAGGAGATAAAAATGGAGATGTATAATCAATCTGCAGGAAGATCACCAGGAATAAATGGTATTCCTATGGAGGATTAGAAGCAGGAGGGAAGAAAGTGATAAAGATCTGGAAGGTTTTGTTCAACAGTATTTTAAAAGGAGGGGGAAACACCAGCATCTTGGAAGAAAACTGTAGTGGCTATAATACCTAACGATGGTAAAAACCCATCAAACCCAGCTTCATATAGGCCCATTTTGATTTTAAATCAAGATTATAAAGTGTTTATCTCTGTGATAGCTAAAGAATGGCAAAGGCAATGCCAAAATTGATAGATATGGATGAATGTGGTTTTGTGGAGGGGAGGCAAACATTTGACAACATTAATAAAATGATGATGATCCAGAGGGACGCAGAATGTAGGAAACTACTGCTGTTGTTGATGGGTCTTGATGCAGAGAAAGTATTCAAAAGAGTAAGCTGGGATTTTATGAGTAGGGCAATGGTAGCATTTGTATTACCTGACTCAATAATGTTAATTAGTAGGGTATATGAGGAATCAGAGACAAAAATTAAAGTGGGAGGGTTCATCTCTGATAAGAAGTGTCTGAACAGAGGAACCAGGCATGGGTGCCATCTTTCCCTTTTATTTGTGTTATATTTACAGCCATTGGCAAAGAAAATAAAGCACTCGGAAATCCATGTATATAACTGGTATGGTAATTAAAAAAAGTTGGATTTATTTGTAGATGATATTATTTTGTACCTGATAAAACCAGAAAAGGACCTTTCAATATTGTGGAACATTCTGAGACAGTTTCAAGTCTTTTCAGGATATGAAATTAATGAAGATAAAACAAAGGCTATAGCTGTAAACTATGTGCTCATGCATGAATTGGTTCAGCAATACCCAAATTTATGGGGACACAATAAAATGAAGTATTTAGGAGAACAAGTTAAAAAATATTCTGTTATGGTGGTAAAGATATGTGGGAAGAGACCAAACAAAAGGTAATACAAAAACGGAGAAGCTGGAAGTTCTTGTTTATGGATTTGGAAAGCTTTAGTCTTATATACAGGTCAGACATTTTTTTTATCAACCAAAGAAAAGTTGTGGACAGTAATTAATAAAGAGTTGAAGGATTTTATCTGGGAGGAGAAGAGGACAAGTGTCAATTAGGATAGGTCTATCCTTCCAATAGAAGAAAGTGGTTGAGAATTGCTTAATTTGAAAGGATATTTTACAACTACATAGTTAAAGTTCATATACATAACACATGCAGAAAGCTATAATTCAATGTAGAAAGGGATGATGATGAAGCATGCGGTAAATTCAAGAAATAAGGAATGAGTGGGATTTGGGATTCAGATCTTTAATGAGATTAATGGCAGCCATACAGAATATTATATTTATAAAGTAGGAAGAAGTATTTTAAGAACTAAACTAACACAAGAAGGGTGAAAGGAGGTTCTGCCAATAGGTTTTATTGTAATTAGGAGTATAGAGAATGGACAAGAAGGGCTGAAATTTACTGGAGAAAAATAGCAAAGGAACCAAGGTATTGGGGACAAATAACTAGAGAGATAATGTTAATAGAGTGGGAAGAGGCCAAGAAGACAGTTGGACTGCAGACTAGACACTGCCTTTCCTGTCAAGGACTCATATCAAAGTATAGGCAAAGAGAAAATGAATAGAGGAATGTAAAGTGAAAGACCTGCTCAGGTAGTGTTTTTAGTTGAATCTGGAACAGAAGCTGCTGTTTAAAAATGGTTAATTGATAGGGCATATGCAATATTTCATGATAACTATAGGAGTCAATCAGAGGAGGTTAGAAAAGATTGGGAAGAGAGGTTGGATAATCAATTCACAAGGAAACAATGGAAGGACATATGTATGGCTCCCAAATATGCAATACAGTCTAGAAGATTTAAATTTTTTCTTGGATGTGTTTACAATGGTATTTTATACACCAAGCAGACTCCAAACAATGTTTACTCAGGCAAATGGTAAATGTTGCAGGTGTGACAGAGACAAAAAAGCTAACTGGAGGCATATGTTTTGGAAGTGTAATGAGCTGACAGACTTTAACCCCCCACACACACACACAGAGTACTCTGTCAGAAATATTGGGTGAGCAAATGGTTTTAGCTAAGGGCATTATTGTTTTGAGCTGGGTTACAGGATTTGAATTGCCTATATGTAGTAAGGTCTTGCTATGTTTAATTCTGGTGGCTGCCAAAGAAAAAGCAATTACTAGAAAATGGAAATCAAAGTCTAAATAAACTGTAATTGAAGTAATGAATACTGTGACAGAGACAAAAGTATGGAAGCAGGATCTTTAGAAAAGGCTAGGAACAAATAACACAGAAAAAATAGAAATTGTGGGAACAATACATGCAGAATAATGTTTTGGAAGAGGAGTGAGGTTTAAGGGAAGGCTGGAAATTGATCAATTTATGTAATGTTAGATTGACGATAATTGTATATAAATATATATATATGATGTACAATGCTTGTACCTGTGAGCATATTAACATGGTTCATGTTTTTTATATAAATGTTTGTTTTCCTATGTCTTAAGTGATAATTCAATAAAGGAACTGAAAAATCTTTTTGGATCATCAATGGATTGCTTATTTTTTACTTTTCTTTCAATATTTATATGCATACCTTCTAAATTTTTTCTGCCTGTGCTAATATTTTCAGTTTATTTTTTGGCAATAGTATATGATAAATCTTGGTCTGTTTTGATACTGCACATTGCTTTTACCACATCTATCTTTCTATGTGCTTTGATGATTTGTTCCCTTTTCTATATTCTTCCAAGAGTGATATTTATTTTCTTAATTGCTTTATAGTTTTCTCTATTCATTCAGTGCTGCCATGGTAACATTTACTTATTACCTTCCTTTCCTTTGTTACTCTACATTTTTATGGAAGCACTTTATCCATTATTAGCTTAGCTGCACAGTAATATATTCTATTTGTTTCTGTTATATCAGATGAATTTCTCTTAAAAGTCCTGATTACTGTATTTATCTGCTTTACCAATCTTCTCACATTTTGGGTTGTATTTTCTTTCTGTAATCTATTTCTTTCATATATCTTAATATGTATGTCTATTAAATCAAGCAGATATTTCCTTAAATCATTTTCGTCTGGATTAAGAACATCTTTACTCTCTCTTTCCTGCAAATAATGTGCAGAAGGTTCCAGAAAATGCTCCTGTGCCACATCTTCTTCAGATAAACTCTGCTTCATTTGCTGCTTCTTCACATGGGAACACTTCGGCCTGTCATTCCACAAAATGACATATGTCAGACCTGCCATTCTTTCTTGCTCTTTCCTTAGTTGTGCATCTTCAATTGGACTTTTGTACTGGTCTCCTATAGAAGGCTCCATAGCATCATCATATTGCAAATCTTCTTCAGATGTCTCCTGCTCCACCTGTTGTTCCTTAACGTGGGAACTGCTAATTCCATCATGCTGCGACATTGCCTGTGTTGGATTTTCCAAGGTAAATCTTTCACTTTGCAGATAGTTCATAACTTCAGTTTCTATTAATTTAATTTCTACCTTACCAATCCTTGTTTCTACATTCCTTCTAAACTTTGTTTTCTTATTTTTTTGTATTGATATTGTAAAATGATTCATTTTAGCTTCCTTTGTCTATATTTCCCTTCAGATATATTTGGAGCTACTGTTTTGTATGGATTAGTTTGGCTTTTTCTTTTTGTATAACTATTGCACCATGCCACACCTCTTTTCCTTTCCCATGTCCATGTTTTTATACCTTTCAAAAATCTCTAGGTTTTGTTCTTTATATCATTGCACTTCCTCTGACACTTCCTTTTCCAGGCGGCCCAGAATTCCTTCATCCATGTAATGTTTTTCATAAATCTGTTATTCTAGTGAATGCAAAAGTTTCTCTGACGCATTTGACATTTTATTCTTGTGGAGTATTTTTCTTTCTTTTAATTTCTCTTTTAATCTTTCTACATATCCTTTGCCTGGAAATTCTAGTATTCTTGCATTATAGTAACAATACTTAGTTTCCTTCTTAACCTCATTTGTCCAGTTTATCATCTTTATAGGTTTTTTTTGGCCTGTCACTTTTTGTGAACTACTTCCTCCTTCTACAGCAGGGGGCCATCTTCCCCCCTGGCCTGGTCTAACTCTGTTTTATGAATGTTTCCATGTCTTGAGGATTCTGCACTGCCTTTTTCCTCATTCCTGGCACCAGTGGATACACCAGGATTGGGCACTTTTTATCCTGGATTCTGTGCACCTAGATGTCTTTATTTTTTAACTTACCTTTCTCCATGATATATACTATATAAAATGCAGTCTATATATTAGTGTTGTCTTGGTGAGATTTTGTGAAAACAGTTTCAACAGTACTACTCTCCTTTTTTTTTTTTTTTTTTGCTGATTTCATCTTTCAGTTCAGACTTTTTATGTTCTCTATGGTTATTATTATTCTCCTTAAGGACCTACATCCACATTCCTTTTCTCTCCTTATTTCTTAAACTCCTGCCTGTTTCATCATTATCATCCCCCTCCACTTTGATTTATGACCTTTTGCTTGTGTTATTCATATGAGCCTAAACTGCATAACTTCAGAATATCCCTTCAAATTAGTTGACCCTAAATGACCTTGTTCTATGAGGCAAATCAACTTATCCCACTTAACTCTTGCCATCTTCCCTTCCTAAATATATTCCTTCAACTCTTTATTAATTGCCAACCACAACTTCTCATCTGGTTGATAAAAACATGCTTGATTTGAATATAAACTGATGGGGACTAAAAACATTTTCCCTGCTCGTATCTTACTATCCATATCCATAATCAAGCACATCCAGATTCTCGGTTTTTGTTTTATCTTTTGTTTAGTCTATTTCCACAAGCTGTCATAAGAGAATCAGTCAACAGGGAAGTCTCCAGAAATGCATGGTATTCCTATGGAAATTTGGATTTTGGGAGAGATGAAAGTGATAAAGATCTGGAAGGTTTTGTTTAAACAGTATTTTAAAAGGTGGGGAAGCACCATAACCATGGAAGAAAGCTGTAGTGGTTGTATTAAGCAAAGCAGGCAAACACCATTTAGACCCAGCTTCATATAGACCAATGTCAATTTTAAAACATGATTATAACGAGTGTTTGTCTATACTAGCTAAAAGAACGGGAAAGTGTTACCTAAGTTGATAGATATGGATCAATGTGGTTTTGTGGAGAGGATACAGACATTTGACAACATTATTAGAGCAATAATTATTCACAAGGAAGCAGAATGTAAGAAGACGTCACTACAGTTAGTGGGAACTGATACAGATAAAGCATTCAATAGAGCTATCTAGGAGTTTATCAGTAGAGCAATGGAAGGATTTGAACTCCCACATAGAGTAATAGGATTAATTAGAAGGATGTATAAAGGGTCAAGACAAGAATTAAGGTATGAGGGTTCCTCTCTGATAAAGCTTTATTTGAACTGATGAATCAGTAAAAATGTGTAGAAACAGGCAACCTGATGTCCAGATAGTCAATACTAACCACAGGAAACAAAGTCCAAGTTTCTTCTTAATTTGTCGTTAACATTTGTTGTTTCATTGTTAAAATATAATTTTAAATTTAACTTGCGTATGTAGCATTTCAGATCAATCAAAACTTTAGCTAAACTTCCATAGGTACTTGGAATAAAAGTGTATCCAAGAGCTAACAATTCAACTAGGTCAGAATCTAGTTCCAAAGATGAAAAGTTATAGATAGTAAAATCTTTCCTTGTGTTAGTATATATAACAGGGCCTTGCAAAAAATCCCTCGGACCTATGGGAGAAACATTGTCTGTTAACGTTTCCTCCAATACACATTCCCGGCTTGTTTCTTCTGTTGGTTCCTAAAAACTTTATCATTAGGGAGCTCTAAAGGAACCTGCTTATTCTGGTCAGTTCTCCTGGTCCTCTTTGGTTCTTATAATTGTAGTTAACAGCTGTGGACCCTTTTAACCTATTACTTCTTCTAACTTCCTGTCTAGGTGTATTAGTAAGGTGTTCACCATTTTCACCTTCCAACGAAATTAATTCAGCATTAACAGAAGTAGAAGGCCCATTTAAACCAACAGTATTGGACCCTGCACTTGGAATGTTCAAATGGGAATATGCTTGGTTAGAAAAATAAGCTGTTCTATCCCTTACTAACTTCTTATTTTTGTTAATTTTGAAACAAACATTTCAATTCTGAAAAATACACTTGGTCCAACAGTAGTCCAGAAGGAGTAAAGTTGTTCCTATTACACCACCAGCATCTAACTTAAATGAGGAGCATCCAGTGGAGGACCTTGAGCGACTGGATTAACAAAGAGAACTTTTGTCAGGCGCTAACACTGGGTCAACTGCCAGCTCTTTTCCTGTTCAAGAAAACGACAACAACTGGTTTAGTGACCGCTTAAAGGTACTTGACATTAAGTTGCTTAAATTAAAAAAACTGCAGCTGGAAGCTGCTTATTTTAGGCAATGTTTAAATGAGAAACTGGTTCCAAAAGGCCTTAGGAACAACTTTACTCCTTCTGGACTACTGTTGGACCAAGTGTATTTTTCAGAATTGAAATGTTTGTTTCAGGAACAGGGGTTACAATTGCTAAACGTGATAGTTAAACATTATGATATGCATATCTTGTCTCTTATTTCTGAAGTGAATGTTTTGGATGAAGAAATCAAAATTAATACTTCTTTTTGCAGTTTAAATATGACTTTTTTCTAGCATTGATGCATTGTTACTTAAATTAAAAATTAACAAAATAAGAAGTTAGTAAGGGATAGAACAGCTTATTTTTCTAACCAAGCATATTCCCATTTGAACATTCCAAGTGCAGGGTCCAATACTGTTGGTTTAAATGGGCCTTCTACTTCTGTTAATGCTGAATTAATTTCGTTGGAAGGTGAAAATGGTGAACACCTTACTAATACACCTAGACAGGAAGTTAGAAGAAGTAATAGGTTAAAAGGGTCCACAGCTGTTAACTACAATTATAAGAACCAAAGAGGACCAGGGAGAACTGACCAGAATAAGCAGGTTCCTTTAGAGCTCCCTAATGATAAAGTTTTTTAGGAACCAACAGAAGAAACAAGGGGAATGTGTATTGGAGGAAACGTTAACAGACAATGTTTCTCCCATAGGTCCGAGGATTTTTGCAAGGCCCTGTTATATATACTAACACAAGGAAAGATTTTACTATCTATAACTTTTCATCTTTGGAACTAGATTCTGACCTAGTTGAATTGTTAGCTCTTGGATACACTTTTATTCCAAGTACCTATGGAAGTTTAGCTAAAGTTTTGATTGATCTGAAATGCTACATACGCAAGTTAAATTTAAAATTATATTTTAACAATGAAACAACAAATGTTAACGACAAATTAAGAAGAAACTTGGACTTTGTTTCCTGTGGTTAGTATTGACTATCTGGACATCAGGTTGCCTGTTTCTACACATTTTTACAAGTTTGTTTGCTCATTTTTGACTGTTTGTTGAACTGATGAATCAGGCAGAGCTGTCCTATTTTCCCTTTATTTGCTTTATATTTATACTGAAAAAAACAAGACAAGGGGTTGATAAATTCAATTATAGAACTATTGTATTCAAGAAAAGTTAGCCATTATTTGTAGATGGTATTATTTTACATTTGATAAATCTAGGAAATAGCATTTCAGTATTGTGGAACATTTTGAGAGAGTTTCAATTCTTTTCTGGATATAAAATTAATGAAGACAAAACAAGAGTTGTAGCTGTAAATTATGTAACCACACATGAATTGGTTTAGCAATACCCGTATTTATAGTAACATGATAAGATTATTTAGGTGTATGGATTAAAATCCAAATTCTCTTAAGCTCTATAATAGTAGTTTCAAGTGGAATATAAATACATGTCAGCATAATTCTCCTCCCCAACCAGTAACTCCTTATTTCCACATATCTGCCATTATTATCTTTTTCCCTCTTCTATCAGTATTGGAGTCACTCTTATAACCAGTATTATTACTCTCTGTTTCCTTTGTCCCTGATATTCTGCTGAATGTTCACACTGAGATCCTCACTTTGTCAAAGTCACATGCTCATTTCTTTCCAAATATGTCTCCTGCAATATTACTGTTTGCACCCTACACTTCTCAGTATAATTCAATACTCTTTGATTTTAGTCTATACCTGTAAATCCATTTACATTTTTATATAATATGAACAGAATAGTCAGTAAGATTGAACATGACAGTTGCTTTGAATGTATATTTCTAACATTTAGCTTATGTGCACTCACTAATAGAAGGAGGATATAATGGGTGCATTATTCTCTTGTTTATAAACATCTGCATACATCTCTTTCTGCTTTGACTAACTCCATTTAAAAATGGTGCAGTTTTTATCCTGATCAAGTCTTATCTGGAGTCCTTAACCAAGATCATTCCTTATCTTAAATGTGTTGCACCAATCATAGCAATGGATTCAAGACCACTTGTTAGGGAGTCCTGTGCTGCTGTAGTTAATTATAAAACTTAAGAAGTGAAAGGACTAGAGATGTCTGAATATATAGTATCCCTGCTGTTCAGGAAGTTGGTGCTTAAAATGCACCTTGACAAAAGCAAGTCTTATTAAGAAATGTAGCACAAAGATGTAAAATGCAAAATGTTAGCTGATTCTTTTTGCAGATAGTACAATGAGCTGTTTTCTTCTTATTGTTTTTTGTTTTTCTTTTAATTTCTTAGTTTTAGTAATCAGAGTTATTTATGCTGAAAATATGAAGGTAATATAAGTAAAGCCCAATAAGTCGATTACATTTTAAGTTTACATTTTTCTTTTGTAGAAGTGATAGTCTGGTTATATATATTTGTTTCACTATCTGATTGTCTGTCTCTCTATGTGTCTTTCTCCTTACTTATTTATGTATATTTGTTGACCAGGAATGTTTAACTGGGAAGATCTCATTTCAGTGAAACCCCATGGAGAAAAGATCCATGAACATTTAAAACACATTTTAACATAAGTAGGCATACAAATATTTGATACATTGTTGACTAGGTATACTGATAAACTAAGAAGGATTCCTGTCAGTCACTTGAGTTTTCAGATATCTGAAATTCATATCATCGAGACGATATGATGGAACTTCTGAAAACACAAAGTTTTTGAATGGAGATCATGGTACAGTGAGGATCAGGAAATTTACCATTTTCCTCAATGTAGTGCGATCTTGGAGTTGATATATATAATTTGAAGGGGTGTTGGGGCATGTCCCCCCACATTGGGGGTGCAGGAGGATTTGTCCCCCTGGAAAAACATAAAAAAGATAGAGTTTTGTGTTTTTTTTAATTTTTTTTGATGTTCGAGTTTTCAGAAATTCGATCATATCATCTCAATGATATGAATTTTGTGTTTCTGAAAACTCAATCAATTGACATAGATCCACTAAGAAATTCATATCTAGTTAAGCAAATGAGTTTTTATCTATTTACTAGTAAAGAACTGATCAATATACATAAATGGAATACTAATTTTGCTGCACTAATATTGCACTGTACAGTCAAATAAAATAAATATTTAATTAGGCAAAGCATAAACAGAAAAAATATATAATATAGACATTATGCTGCATCACATTTGCATTGCCATTGTCTAATGAAATACTTCTTTAAATTGTAGTTAAATGACTGCCTTTGCTGTTGACTTTAAAGGGAAGATTGTTCAAAAGTTTATCTTTGTAGCTTGAGTAACATGGATTTAAGAGACATAGCTGGCTCATCTAGTGCCTAGTGGCAGTTACCAGTCCAGCACTCCACCCCCTCTCTTCAAGCCAGTGCTTAGGTGGGCTGAAGAGAACAACCTCACCAGGCACAATGTGTTGCAATCAGCAGATTGTCTGTTTTTTTTTTTTTGCTCAGATATGAGAAAGAAAGCTACAGGTGCCAGATAGTTGTGTTCACCCTATTTATATTAAACCGACCTGGTGACACTATCAAAATACAAGCAGGACAAACAGAAACAAAAATCTAAAGGGATTAGCTTGAGAGCAAAGAAGGGTTCCAAGAGTGTTTGAGCCCTTGATGGCACTAAGTTCCTTGTAAGCGAACTAACGAGTTATAACAAAAATAAAAAATCAGGTACTGGGTCCCTTGGTAAGCGAACTAATGAGTTATAACAAATAAAAATAAAAAAATCAAGTTTCAAAGAATATTTCTTCTCTAGTAGTGTTTCTCAAAGGAGCTTTATTCGGATAAGCACTTTCATCAATCAACTTCATCAAATCCAATACAATCCTGCGCTTATGCAAACAAAGCTCCTTTGAGAAACATTACTGCAGAATAAGCTGTATTTCTTCATTCCTTCCTTCTTTTCTTTCTTTGACATTTGTTAACCAGGAAACTCCAACTGAGCAGTGTCCTTTTTCAGAGGATGCCTTGGAAGGAAAGCTTAATTATATGGGCATCATCTGCATTGTTTCATCATTTATAGCCAGTTTCATTCATAAGCAACAGTTATTATTCAGATATCCTTGACATCAGTTACATCATTTACATACAGTTTCAATTAAAACTAACAGATATGTGGGTTATATATGAATATTTTTTTAATACAGGGAGGTATATACAATGCAATATCATCAGTATGCATAGATTGTTAGATTTTATATAATCCATCCATCCTCAACCCCTTTTTCCCATTTTGCACATGAGGTCGGGGTGTCACTTCAACAGTGACAATCATCTCAAGCCAAAGTCTTATTCAAATTCTAGGACATAGGAAAATAAGATAAAGAGTTAGAGCAGCCCAAAAAAAAAAAAAAAAGAGGCAGGGGAGAGACAAAAGGAAGATAAAGGAGATGAGATGAGATGATAGAGGAGGGTATTTCTCTGATAACAGTAAATTAGGTTTCGTGCAGTAGAGTAATAGTATGAATTCATATATCCATATTAATACATAGCTATATTAATATTAATTTAACCAGGAGTGGTGCAGGGGGAGAGCCATTTATCTATCAGGTGTTGCTTCAATTGACATTTAAAGTTTTTCAGGTTTCAGACTGTTCTCAAGTGGAGTAAAATGATATTCTAGCTGTTAGTAATGCAGTGTGAATACAGGGAGCATCCTGCATTGTTGTTAGGTTTTGTTATGGAGAGGAACGATTTTTAGGAAGTGTAGAGATCTCTCAGTAGTGTATGGCTGAATGATGTAGTAAAGACATAGAATTTTTTTGGGGTTGTACCTTAGGTTGAAGGTTATAATTAATTGTGAGTACAATACAGAATTATTAGTTTGAGCCAGTTTAGTTGTTTTAGGGAAAGGCACGGATATGATCTATATTGTTGGTTGGTTGCAAATTTGTCTACTTTATCATAGCACTGTTCTAGTTTGACTGACAGAGAGGAGCTGAAATAGGAGGGGCATATAACAGGTTGGGCAATAGAAAAGAACTGGCTTCTTTATGGCTTGCTGAAGGTGGAGGTCAAATTTCAGGTGGACATCTATAATCACACCTAGTAGTTTGGTGTGGGACACCAGCTCTAAATTGGTCTTTTTCAATAACAGTGTGAAAAAACTGAAAACACTGTCATCTGTGTAGGCATGTCTGGCAGGAGATGTGTTCTCAGATTAACCTGTATTGTATGCCAGCATGCCTAACTGTGAAAATGTAAATAAGTTTTAAAATGTTGAGTATTTCCCTGTTTAAACAGAATGTTTACAGAATCTGTCAGTGTTTTGATACACTTCTAATTGCACATGTTTGTGAGAGACATTCTAATGTACTGTGGAGAATCAGCTGAACAGTAAGTGATGTCATTAGAATGTCTCTGGTTGCTTGGTCATTATTTCAACAGCTGATTGACAAAAAAAGGACTTTTTCAAAGAGCTAACTGTTATTTTTAAAATAAGACAGTTGAGACCATTAAGCTGTGCAGTTAGCCAAGTACTGGGCAGTTTCTGAAGAGCAGCTGTTAGTGAAGAGTTGCAGTTAGTGGGCACCCATGAAAAAAAATCACCAAAAACTGTAAGCCTGCATTTACCTTGCTGTTATGTGTTAGATTAGATCAGGGAAAGTATTCTATAGTTAGATTAGAAAAGCTTAGTTATTAAGACAGAGTTTTCCTAGAATGATGGACTTCTGTCCTACAGTTTAATTTTTACATTCCTGGTGATTGAATTCTGGTGTTTATTAAAAGTTATTGATTTACATTCTTGTAATCATTTGACTTATTTTATTTTTTTTATTACTTTACATTGTGGCTGGAAATCAGTGTGTTCTTTAGAGATTAGAGGGTGTTTATACCTGTTTGATACTCCTCAAGTCACCTCGAAGGCCTGGTCACTTTTGATCATAGCTATCATTTATTTTGATATTTAATATTTAATTTTCATAATTGGACACCCCTTTAGAAGGGCATGGAGACATTCTGATTGGTGGCAGCATTACTGTATTTTTGTGATTTTTAATTGGATCCCAGTAGCCTGTGGGTAGTTATCATTAAGGTATGCACTCTTCACAGGCACAAGGTAAACATTCAGAATTTCAATCCACCAGAGTTTTATTTACTTTTTTTAGTTAGATAGTCAGGGATAGCAGGCAAGGATGTCAGCAGAAGAGTTTAGCAAGCTGACAAAGATTCAGTTTTCTAAGGAGTGTGAACTCAGAGGACTGGTGCATGCCAACCTGATAAAGGAAGCAATGATTTCACTCTGGTTGCAGCCACAGCTCAGACCAGCCATTTGGGGATGTGCTGTGACAGGACAGTCCACATTTTCTTCAGAGGACCTGAGGATCCATGTGGAGTTGGAGACACTGCACCTGAAACCCCAATGACTGGAGGCCAAGGAGCGAATATGATGTTGAGAGACTGAGGAGAAACTGCACCTCGAGACCCAACATATAGAGGCTGAAGAAAGGGAGAGAATGTGAGGTTTGGAGGCTGAGAAGAAAGAGCATCAGCATGAATTGGAGGTCAGACATTAGAAGCTGAGGAAAATGAGAGACAGTTCCAGCATGAAATGGAGATTAAAACCATTTGAGAGAGTCATGGAGGTAATGGAGAAGGGAATAATCAGACCCTAGAAGATGTAAAGGTCAGTAAACATTTTCCTCAGTCCAGGGATGGGGGTGACTTTGATTGTTTTACTGATATTTTTGAGAGGATGTGTAGACAATATGATGTTGACCCTGTGCTCTGGGTTTGGCTTCTGACTCCCTTACTCCATTGTAAAGCTGTTTAGGCCATGTCAAAATTGTCTTATGTAGATAGCTTGAATTATGTTAATGTTAAGAACTGTCTTCTACCTTTCTTTAAACTAACACCTGAAGCTTATAGAAAATGTTTTGTGAATATAGATGCAAGGCAAATGAAAGTTTACATGATTATATTGCTAACTTAAGTACTTACTTTCACAGGTGGGTGAGTGGGTGTCAGGTCACCACTTTTGAGGGACTGGCAGAACTTTTGGTAATTGAACAAGCTCTTAGTACTTTGCCCGATGACGTGAGAGTCTGGTTGGCATACCATGAGTGCAACTCTGCAAAGGAGTTTGGGAGAAAAGTGGATCTCCACTTGGCAAGCAGAGCACCACTGCATAGGAAAGGGATACCTTATGCTGTACATGAACATAAAGGAATCCATGGGGGGCAGTCTAAACCACTCCAACAGAGTACACCAGTAACAGGGGAAACTACTAATCCAAGTGCATGGTTAGGGGTTAGATGTTTCAAGTATAACCAGAGTGGACACACAGCAGCCAAATGTCCACTGAGGCAAGGTGAGAAACAGAAGGTGAGGGAGCCAGCAAGTAGTGATGACAAACTGCCAGTAATAAATTGTTTAGAAACAACTGGGGCATCACATTATCACCAAAATTTATATCCAATCTTAGTAGATGGTAAACAGGTAACTGCTAGGAGGGATACAGCTTCTGATATAACCATTGTGAGGCCTGGAGTGGTTAGAGAAGAGCAGTACTTGCTTGGGCAGTCCACTCCAGTCAGAGCGTTGGGTGACACCCTGTTCCAAATATCTTTGGCTAGAGTTCATCTTGACTGGGAAAGTGGAAGAGGAAGCAAGCAAGTAGGTGTGTTTGAGGATATTCCTGCAGATGACCTGATAGGGAATGACTTAGATGATGGAGTACCTTGTTTACATGCAGTGACACACAGTCAAGCTTGGAGAAAGACATGTAGGTCCAGTAGTCTGGGAGATACCTAGAAAAATATCATACCTGAATATGGGACTGACATGGTGGCTGTTTCAGAGAAGGTGCTACCTGGTAGAAGTAAGTCTGAATGTGAGCCACAGCTGCTGGTGGGGGACTGATGTTCCCTTGGACATGGTGACTGCGAGGACTGAGGTGAGTGGTGGTACCCAGAGTGACAGCGAGGTACAGGTGTTGTAAGTGTGTAGGCTTCCTGCAGAAGGGGAGCTTGTGTTTGAGAATATTCCTGCAGATGTCCTGATAGGGAATGATTGTGATAATATAGTGCCTTGTGTGCATGCAGTGACACATAGTCAGGCTGAGAGAGAGGCCGAGAGAGAAGCATTTATGTCCGGTAGTCTTGGAAAGAACCAGACAGATTTCATACATGAGGCTGGGACTAGTGTAGTGGCTGTTTCAGAGAAGGAGCTATTCTGTAGCAGTAAGTCTAAAAGTGAGCCATAGCTGCTGGGAGGTAATGATGTTCCCTTGGACATGGTAACTGCAAGGACAGAGTTGAGTGATGATATCCAGATTGACAGTGAGGTACAGCTATCAGAAGATACTATGCTTCTTGTGGAAGGGGAGCTTGGGGGTTGCAAATATACAGTTGAGACAGGCTAAACTTATGGAAACCTACATTACAAAGCTTGCGGAAGATGCTTAAGGAAGCACCTGAGTATCAAGGAAGAGGAGAGTTTGTATACGGGAACAAAGGTTTGTTATATAAAGAGTGGACTCTTAAGGGAGGGCTGGAACAGGAGGTAGTATGGCAGTTGGTAGTGCCTAGACCCTACCATCTGCCACTTTTAGCTAAAGTCCATAATATTCCTTTTGCAGGTGATCTTGATGTAGAAAAGGTGGCAAGTGCTGACTGACCAAGGTGGCAACTTCAGGTCAGACCTGCTGACTTGTCTGTGGAATATTGTGGGTTAAAACAGCTAAAGACCACCACCTACCACCCCAAGACTAATAGTCTTGCAGAGAGGTTAAACGCTACATTGAAGACTGTGCTATGGGCATTTGCAGACCAACATGTGAGGGAGGTCTTGGATAGATTAAATAGGGTTGGTTTAACTGTTAAACCCAGTAAGTGTCAAGTGGGTATGGCAGAGGTCACTTATTTAGGAAACAGAGTGGGAACTGGTAAAATTAGCCCAGAACCTGTTAAGGTGGAAATTATTCAAGCATTGCCATTTCTCAGTACTAAGGAACAAGTGATAGCATTTTTATGGAGAGTGGGTTGCTGTAGGAAATTTCTGCCCAATTACAGTACCATAGCTGGACTCCCTTGTGGACCTAACTAGGAAAAATAAACTAGACAAGGTAGTGTGGACCACAGATTGTGAACAGGCACTTGATAAACTTAAAAATTTTGGGAGGACTTCTGTATTAGCCAGCCCAGATTACAATAAAGAATTTATTGTACAGGTAGATGCTTTGGATTGTGTGGTGGGGGCTGTGCTCAGCCAAGTTTCCTCTGAAGGAGAACACTGCAGTGGGGTTAATAATGCCAATGAAAATTGATTGCACAGGGCAGGAGTAGGTTGATATTCCCAGACAGACCCATTTTTCTCAAGCATCAGTTTTCAGGAGTCACTTGAAAATAGTACTTGAGTCATGTAGGGGAGGGGAATGTAAAGAAACTGAAAACACTGTCATCTGTGTTAGCATGTCTGGCAGGAGATTTGTGCATATTCACAGATTAACTTGTATTGTATGCCAGCATGCCTAATTGTGAAAATGTAAATAAGTTTTAAACTGTTGAGTATCTCCCTGTTTAAACATAATGTTTAAAGAATCTGTCAGTGTTTTGATACACTTCTAATTGCACATGTTTATGAGAGACATTCTAAAGTACTGTGGAGAATCCGCTGAACAGTAAGTGATGTCATTAGAATGTTCCTGGTTGCTAGGTGATGCTTTGAACAGCTAGTTGATAAAAAGGGACTTTTTCAAACAGCTGACTGCTAGTTTTAAAATAAAACAATTGAGATTGTTAAGATGTGCCGATAGCCAAGTACTGGGCAGTTTGTGAAGAACAGCTGTTAGTGAAGAGTTGCAGTCAGTGGGAACCCATGAAAAAGAACTCAGCATAAACTGTAAACCTGCCTTTACCTTGATCGGGGCAGTATTCTCCAGTTAGATTAGGAAAGCTTAGTTATAAAGATAGAGTTTTTCTAGAATGATGGACTTATGTCCTACAGTTTAAGTTTACATTTCTGGTGATTGAATTCTGGTGTTTATTGAAAGTTACTGATGTACATTCTTGTAATCATTTGACTTATTTTTAAATTGTTTTTTGTTACTTTACATTGTGGCTGGAAATCAGTGTGTTCTTTAGAGATTAGAGAGTGCTTATACCTGTTTGACATGCCCCAAGTCACCTCGAAGGCCTGGTTGCTTTTGATCATAGCTATCATTTAGTTTGATATTTAGTATTTAATTTTCATAATTGGACATCCCTTTAGAAGGACATGAAGACACTCTGATTGGTGGCAGCATTACTGTATTATTTTGGGGAAGGGACACAACTGGAAATCTGTGTCAGGCTTTCCCATAAGTGTTTGGCTGTGTAACATTTAAATTTTACTTTGAGTGTGAGTATATCAGAGGCCTTAAACTTGGACACATTGCTCTGAAGTGTGTAATAAGGCATTACATCACTGGTGGACAGAAGTATACAGTCCAGTCCCAGATTATAGAATGTGTTCTTGTTGTGTTCTTGGAGGAAAATTATAAAATATTACTCCAGTTTAAGTGACAGTCTCACATTGGAGTCACTAGTGAGGATTGAAGCTCTTTAGTTACTGACTAAGGATAGTAAGGGACGTCACATTAATTGGTAGCAGTCTGGTGGGGTATTGGCCAGATGTCACAGACAGCATATTTAAGGTAGTTTTTGGGGGGAAGAGAGAGATTTGAGAATGAACAGTAGTTGTAGTTTATTTATTTATTTTTTATTCAGGTGGAGTTGGGAGTTGTCAAGCAAGCTTTTATGGAGGAGAATAATTTCTGAGTGAGTGTCTGGAGAATGGGTAGTGTCCTAGCAGCACATATTTGAATGGAGTTGTCAGCATATTGTACTATGGTGACCTCTTTGTTTGCTGTGTTTTGATCATTGATAACTAAGTTAAGCAGTAATGATCCTAGGTTGTAGCCTTGTGGGACTATGATGGATACAGGAAAGGAAAGAAAGAAGAGAAATAAGTTTGCCAATTCATTGCTTAGGACCTATTAGTGAGGTAACTAAGAAACCAGTTAAGTGAGGTTGGTGATAGTACATAGGAAGAGAGTTTACTTAAGAGAATTTGATGACTGACAGTATCAAATGCCTTGGATGGATCCAGAAATGTGGCTGAAGTTAGATAATTTGAATTTCGTCTGTGATTTATTATATCTGTGAACCTTAGAAGGACAGTGGATGTACTGTGATTGGGTCTGAAACCATGCTGAAAGGGAGACAGGAGGTTAACAGAAGTAATATATGTAGTAAGTTGAGAGTCAATACATCTTTTAAAGATTTTTTGATTAGGGTGAGAAAATGGCTGTTTTTCTTTAGTTTGCAAGTTTGGTTGATGAGCTGCCTTTATGGAGGTATATTACATAGGATTTTTTCCATAAGGTGGGGGACATATTTTTCTTGGATGATATGCAAGGTTATCTGCAGCAATTTTGCAGTATTTAGATGGAAGTTGGTTAGGGGCAGAGACTGCTATCTTAATGGAGGGTAGGCATTTTTTAATTGTAGATATTGGCACTGGAGTGAGTGTGAATGTCTGTTGTGACTTCAGTGATTGGGGTGGGATGACTGGATTTGTAGTAGCCTTGTTTTATAGGAGGGATGTTACTGTATTTATAAAATGTGAGTTAAACTGTGAAGCTATGCTTTGGGAGGTATTGGTTGGGAATGGGTTGAGTTGGTTTGGATTGACTTTCTAAGGTTGTATAATGTATTTATGGATTTACAGAAGTGTTTTTTTTGCATTGTTTTATGATGAATTTTAGTTATAGCTATAAAAAGCTTTTTTTGTCTTGCTTTCTCTGAAGTTTTCCCTTTACCAGTAGACTTGTTTTTCCTTTCCCTTTCCTCCCCACATCATTTTCCACTACTTACCTACTCTCTCACACATAGTACTACTGCCTTACAGAATAATAAGATTCTTACCCTGTGTCCCAGTGACTGATTGTTTTTTTCTAGTCTATTATTTTCTCTCTTGGTTCATTACCTCATATCCCCTTTCCCTTCTCTAGTTCTTTTCTCTCCCCCACCTCCCCTGTCCCCTCCCACTAGGCCAACTTTCGCCCACTAGTTTATTTCTAGGTGGTGCTCTCCTTGGTGCCATTTTTAATTCCTGCCTTAGGTGAATCCACTACCCCCTCTACTAGGTCCTATGGCTGGGCTGTGCATCTTGCTACATGGTAGGTGCTTTCCTTGCAAATTACAAAAGGAATGTAACACTTGTACAATGTATCGCTGTGCAGGCGGTATATTTTAGATTTGTACTCTATTTCCTTTTTTTCTGTTGGATCACGTATCCTTAGTTTTGCAGTCTCCCCAGTAGCCATAGCGTTAACTTAGTGTGGCTTTTGCTCTAATTGCCTAGTTTACGCTATGTGTCTTTTACCGTGACCTAGCGACTGCTGATTATTGAACAGATGTAGCGTATTATGTGTGCTGTTAGGATAACGCACTGTTCTTAAAATACTAGCATTGTCTTGTGTAGTACTGTTTATAGTATTTGCTTAGTGACAAAGTTAGCATTTCCTTTTACTGCCAACAATATTGAAATCGCATTATTCTACACTTTATATACCAATAGCTTAGCGAGTGTTACTTTTAGTGTATTACTATTATTACGCTTAGCATTTTGTCTTTCTTTTTACTGTTGATAGAGTTAGCGAGCGTTCATTTTAGTGTTTTCCATCATTACACTTAGCATTTTGTCTGTCTTTTTATTATTGAAAGTGTTTTGATTGGATTGTACAGCCTTTAATGTTGTATCACATTTATTTTCCCACTGTAAGTGTATATAGCTTGCTGTGAATTATTTTTAACATATATTCTACCTTACTAGGTTGTCATTGCGCTCAATGGTGCTCATGCATGTAAAAGTATTCAATAGCACATAATTTTTTTTTTCAAATTTGTGAGTTTAGTTCTGCACACTATTTTCTGTCTGCTGTATAGAAGTGAATTGTCTGTGACATTTGTTGACTCAAGGACAGGGAAATACATGCTTCTAGAATATTGATTGTTGTTATTGCTGAACTGCTCACTCTTGCTTAGTTTTGTTAACTGCTATTACTGCATACCTCATAACAACTAACACATTATCTTTCTCTCTCATTCCACTGTATTTTTCCTTCCTCTGTGCTTTAAGCCTCCTTCCTCCCTCCCAATCTCATTTCACTGCTTTATACGCCTAATTGCCCTCTCCTACCTTTACTAACTGCTCCCCTAGAGTGACAGCCTCCTTATCCACTTTACTCTATACCCTATTCTTCCTCTGTGTTATTTCCTCCCTTTTTCAGTACTGCAATCACTTATTTTGGTATTTCTCTACTTTTTACAGCTGCATCCCCGGGTGCACCCCTCCAGTATTAAGAACATCTTATATAACCTAAAAGACTTACAAGGAACGCTCCCTCCCATTTTGAAAGCATGAAGACTCCAAGGATACTGCTTGAGTGTAGCAATGTGAATACTCCCATACTACCAAGGAATCCTCAGTGTATGTAGCCTATTAAACTAGTTGCATGGCTGTTAATTCTGTACTCAGTAGCTTACCTCCTGAGCGAGATAGTTGCCTGCCGCAGTCCTCATCCTCCTCCCACCCCTTGCCCTCCCAATCTATGTCTCTGTTCTACCATTAAGCTCCTTGTAGATTTTTAGCTTCTAAGGGCTATAGCCTTCTGCAACTAAACACAGAACCTCCATATAAAAAAACCTAACCCTCGAGCCCCGCTTTCTCTTTACTCTACCTTTCCTCCATATAGCCACTAGGTGGCAGCAAACTTCAGAGCATTACATTGCTCCTTACCTGATTTCCCTTTTCTCTGAAGTTTTCCCTTTACCAGTAGACTTGTTTTTCCTTTCCCTTTCCTCCCCACATTATTTCCCACTACTTACCTAGTCTCTCACACATAGTTCTACTGCCTTATAGAATAATAAGATTCTTACCCTGTGTCCCAGTGACTGATTGTTTTTTCTAGTCTATTCTTTTCCCTCTTGGTCCGTTCGCCCTGCGGGCACACTCCACTCCCCTACCCTACTCTCAATTCCCACCCATCCCAGTGCTGTTAAACTTATACTTCTCCAGCCACACCCCTTCCCCTCATCATCCAATCACTGACAACTCCAACCTAACCCCACCCCACCCTCATTAAGTCCCTTAACTACACATCACCTTTTTGCCCTCTCCCTAACATTTCCACACTACTTCATCCTGTATACCTAACATTTTACAACTTACTTTCCTACTGCTACTTGCTCATTCCATATAATCCAATATCACCTAACTTTATCTACATCTTTTAGCTCATCTTTCCTCTCTTCTACCATCACTTTAGCACTTTCTAAAGTCCTTCCCTCTACCTACCCTACCACTTATCCTACAGACCCTAATGGCCTCAACACATAATTCAATACATACACACCTGCTACTCTTAACTACTACTCTAGTATCTCTAACTCTACCTTACACACTAACCTTCTTAGAACACCTTTCTCTGCCTGAACATCACCACCCCTACTAGCACACTTTACCAATTACTCATGGAAACTCCCTTAACCACATTAACATAACCTCTACTTCCAGCTATATACTTCCAAAGTGCCAGAGATCTACCCACATTACTTACTTCCATAACAAGAAAACCCTAATTAGCTACTACAAACTCCTAAAAATAATACTAAAACCTCAACAACATCCCCTATTAGATGGTGATATTCATTCTAACCCTGGCCCCCAAACAGGAATTCCCAGTAACCCACATAACTTAATTTCTCATGAAACTACTACCCCAAAAAGGCCTTCTAACTCCCTCCTGATAGTTCACCTTAACATCCGTAGCATTATCAACAAAATTACCCAACTTCATGCACTCTTAGATGTGCACAAATTTGATATCCTCTGTATTACAGAAACATGGCTCAAACCCTCAACTCAGGACCAGGAAATTACCCCTCCTGGATATAACATCCTGAGATGTGACCACAAAACCAAAAAGGGTGGGGGAGTAGCCATTTTGTATAAATCAGAACTCAAACTTTTACCCTTCAATACCTTCCTACCCACAGATACTCATACTGAAACCCTTATTGCCAAACTACAAATCAACAATGCTAAATCTATTTATATAATTTGCTCCTATCTTCCCCCTGGAAATAATATCAAAACCCTTGAAAACATACTTAGTTGCCTCTCTACCCTCCTACCTCAGGAAACCATTGTCCTAGGTGACTTTAATATAGACTGGACTAAGTGTAGCTCCCCAAATCCTATCTATAACATAAATCTCTATGGCTTCTCACAAATAATAACCACCCCTATTAGAATCCATAAACCAAGCAGTAAAGAATCCATCCTTGACTTGATCCTTATTAATAGTCATCCTGAAACTTACAAACCAGGTATCCTTCCAGATGATATCAGTGACCATGCTCTAACCTACATAATTAAACAAAAAACTCATAGCCCAAATTGTAATACTTTCAAAACCTCCCGATCAAAAAAAAACTTTCAGCCAGAGAACTTCCAAAATGAACTGAAAGCATGTGACTGGACACCACTGCATCATATGCAACTAGATGAAGCAGTGACCTACTTTAATACTAGATTCCTTCAGATCCTAGATTACCATACCCCCTACCGCACCTCCTGAACCAGGACCAAAATAGCCCCATGGCTCACAAAGCAAACTAGGCAAAAGATCCTCCTAAGAAATAAAATGTGGGCCAAATGGAGAGTCTCAAAAAAACCAGCAGATCACCTTCACTTTAAACAATTGAGAAATGCCACCAAAAAAGATATTCTACTAGACCAAAAAACTATTACCTTCACCTACAACAAACTAACCAACAAAATCCACAAAAGTTCTGGTCTGGCATCAATAAACTACTTCAGCCTGGACACTCAAAAACACCCACCCCATCAGGTATCACCCATAATAACTCTAGGCAAATTGCTGATGCCTTTAATAACTACTTTACTGAAGCCATTCAAACTCTAGCTAATACATTACCACCTATAACCACTTACCCACTAAATACCACCAACAATCCAGTTCCTACCTTTTGTATACAACCTGTACCTACATCCCTCATTTGCAACCTCCTTCAAAAACTCAAACCTTGCACTCCTTCTGCTGACTGCCTACCAGCAGAACACCTGCAAATTGCCACTAAAGTCATTGCCTATCCCATCTCCATCCTTATAAATAGATCGATTACTGAAAGCACAATCCCCTCCATATGGAAAGTTTCCCACATAATCCCTCTACATAAAGGTGGGACATCTGCTGAGCTCTCCAACTTTTGACCAATCGCCCTACTCTCCCCATAGCTAAAATAATGGAAAAATGTATCCACCAACAACTACTTCACCACCTTCTACATAATAATCTACTTGCTAACTGTCAACATGGCTTTCGACCATTCCACAGCACAACTACCGCCCTCCTATCCTTTGCTGACTGCATAAACAAAAATTTCAACAATAACTCTCTTTCCTCTGCAATATTTATCAACCTCTTAAAAGCATTTGACATGGTTAACCATCATCTGCTTATTAAGGTACTAAAAGCCCAGTCACTCAACCCACAAGCATTACTCTGGTTTACATATTAGAAAACAGACAGCAAGCTGTGCTTTGGGATAATAATCTTTCTACTCACCTGCCTGTGAACATTGGAGTACCTCAAGGTTGTATTTTAGGCCCTCTTCTCGTTTCAATATTTACTAATGATATAAATGCCAAAATCCCTCTAGCCACCTGCATTCAATATGCAGATGACTCAACTCTCATATGTTCAGCCAAGTCCACAACCTCGCTCCAGACCTTCACCCAGACAGTATTTAACATTGTTGAAACTTGGTTCATGGAACACTGCCTCCTCCTGAACCCCCAAAAAACAAAACTATTGCTCTTTGTTCCTACACAAAAGTCACCACAAATTCACTTCTCAGTAACCCCTAATAATGGAGCTAGCAATTCCCCTGACACTACAACCGTCTCCTGGGAATAACAATTTCCCACTTAATCAAATCCAAGGCTCCCTTGTCAAACTCCATAACTCCTCCCACCCCAAGGCCCAACCCTCTAACAAACCCCACACAAAGTCTCTTCCCCCACTCGTTACCCACTTCTCTACTTCAGTATGGCACATTTCACTTATACTATTACCCCCATCATAATTATACTTCTCATCACCACCTATATCCTAACAATATATGAAAACCAAACTCTTATAGGCATTCCTTTCCCTAAGTGCCACACCAACTCCCAATTCAATCTCCATGACAGTTATATACCACCCTCAATCTACCAGAACAAAAATATATCCCCCAAAATAGTCCACCCGACACTTCAACACCCTAAAATTTCACATAACAAAACTAATCTCAAAATACTATTTAAACTACAAAGACTTTTAGTTTACTTGAAAAATTGTATTAACATCGATGGAGATATTCACCCAAACCCAGGTCCCACCACTATGCCAATCTCTAATCCCTATAATTTAACCCGAAAACCTACTGACTCCCTTCTAATACTACACCTGAACCTAAGAAGCATTAACAACAAAATTCACAACCTTCACGCCATCATAGCTAGTCATTCCCCTGACATCATGTGTCTAACCGAAACATGGCTAAAACCCTCTACTAAGAATGAAGAGATCCTCCCACCCGGGTACAATATTCTCAGGGCTGATCGTACAAAGAAAAAAGGTGGAGGAATAGCTATTATGTTTAAAAATAAACTAAACATCCTTAAGAACCAAGTACAACCTCCTATGATCTCAAACCTAGAAATTATAGCCCTACAGATCTGCCTAAACACTCAAAAATGCATCAACCTTATTGTAACCTATATCCCGCCAGGGAAGAACACAGAAAGCCTGGAGCAATCCCTGAGCTGGCTAGCCATCAACTACCCACAAGAAACCATAGTTCTTGGAGACGTCAACATTGACTGGTCTCTCTATTCTACCCATATAACTCCACAACCTATTAACCTATATGGTTTCTCCCAAAATATCCTATCCCCAACCAGAATAGGCAACTCACTTCAAAAAGAAAGTATAATTGACTGGATCCTTACTAATAGAGACTCTAATAACTACACCACTGGCACCCTTCCCTGTGACCTCAGCGATCACCTAATAACTTATATCATTAAACATAAATGCCCAACTTCTAACACCCCCCTATATAGATTAATCAGAAACAAAAAAAAATTCTTCCCTCAATTATTTCTTGCTGACCTGAAATTCTGCAACTGGACCATATTAAAGACTCTTCCACTAGAAGAGAGTGTGTCCCACTTCAATGAAACGTTCCTTAAGATACTTGACTCACATGCTCCACATAGACAAATTAGAACCAAAACTCGCATAGCACCTTGGCTCACTACTGATACTAAATCCAAAATCAAACTTTGTGACCAAGCCTGGGAAAAATGGAGAGCCACAAAAACCCCCCAAGACCGTTGTAAATTTCAACAACTAATAAATGCCACGAAAACTGCCATAACCCAAGACAAAAAACAATACTTCTGCAGCCTCCAGCAAAAACACCACAACAACCCAAAGAAATTCTGGGCAGGTTTTAACAACCTTCTGCACCCAGGCAAAACTTCCACCCCAACCCCTGAGAAACTCTTAGAGAAAGGCCAAGAAGAAGTAGCCAACACCTTTAACTCCTTCTTCACTGAGACTATCCAAACCTTAGCCAGTCACCTTACCTCCACTTCCCCACCTGCTGCTAAACTGCAACGTGACAACCCTACCCCCTTTAATTTAAAGCCAGTCTCTTCCTCCTATGTGCGCTCCCTCCTAAAAAAACTCAAACCAACTACCCTAGCGGCTGACCACCTTCCTGCGGAATTCTTACAAATTGCATCTGATGAAATAGCCTACCCCATATCAATCCTAATAAACAGATCTATAACTGAGATGAACATTCCCTCAATCTGGAAGACTTCCTATATCATTCCACTTCACAAAGGAGGTACCTCCCTGGAAATGTCAAATTATAGACCAATAGCCATCCTGTCCCCCATAGCGAAAATCATGGAAAGATGCATCCACAAACAACTTCTTCACTATCTGACCTCTAATAATCTCTTGTCCAATGCCCAGCATGGTTTTCGTCCGCACCATAGTACAACTACTGCCCTCCTTTCCTTTACTGACTCAATCAACAACAATCGCAATAACAAACTCATATCATCTGCCCTCTTTCTGGACCTATCAAAAGCATTCGATATGGTCAATCATCAATTCCTTCTCAACATCCTTGAAACCCTACATCTGGACACTCCAGCACTAAACTGGTTCAATGCCTACCTCACTGGTAGGCAACAAGCTGTCCTATGGCAAAACAGAATATCAGGACTGCTCCCGAATACCATAGGCATTCCTCAGGGCTCGATACTGGGCCCACTTCTGTTTTCCATCTTCATAAATGACCTTCAATCAGTCATCCCTAAATCCACCTGCATACAATACGCCGACGACTCTACCTTAATCTGCTCCGACGTCTCCCTCTCGAATCTCCAAATGACCACACAACATTGTTTTTCACTAGTTGAAAAATGGTTCACTGACTTAAAACTTCTACTTAACCCAGCTAAAACCAAACTACTACTTTTCTTCCCCAACGTCTTCTCACCTCTAGGTAAAGAACTCCCAAACACTAACAACACAACCTTTCATATTAAATCCAATAATGGGACCCTCATAACCCCTGTCACCAGTACCAAACTGCTAGGTGTCACTATTGATCATAAGCTCAAATTTGACATACACATTACCCAAACAATAAAGTCTGTTAACAAAAAACTAGGATCTATGTACAGAATTAAAAACTTCCTAACTCCCACTACCAAATTAACTATTGCTCGCACCCATCTCCTCTCTTCCCTCCTCTATGCTTCCCCGATCCTCTCTTTTCTCAATAAACGTGAACTTAACACGCTCTCTCTTGCCTATAACCACATTGCTAGATTTATTACAGGTTCCCCTTACTGAACCCATCATTGCCTTAATCTGCGAAGACTTGGCTGGTTGGAACTGCCAAATCTCCTCAAACTTAGCCAACTCGCAGAAGCTTATAAAATAATCAACCATCCTGATAGAACTCCCTCACTGTGCAAAATTCTAACTCCATATACTAACCTCAACAGTCTCCGATCATCAAACAGCATCCAGATCCTAACCATTAAAGCAAAAAACTCAGGTGGGGATGCCCTTTATGCAAATTCCATTGGCAAGCAGTGGAACTCCCTGCCAAACAACCTTAGACTTACTTCTTCGCTCAATCATTTCAAGGCTAACCTTAAAGAATATCTCTCCACACAATGGACATGCCCATGTTGAGAACCTGACTAACTACATATCTCATGACTTCTAGCTCCACTTCCATAGCCCATTTCCCTAATGCAGATCTCTAAAATTTCTCTTTCCTTTTAGTAATAAGGAAAATCTCTGATTTCAGTCTATTTTTCAGTATCTTTAACGAAATCAATGTTTTGTGTATAATTTCCTGTCTGTCCTTTAGTCTTATATAACATCTATGTAAATTTTCATTCCTGCATATGTAACCTGTATTCTCTTGTTGTAACAATACTTTGAATCTTGAAATTTAAATATGTACTTCTATTGTGTATTGGAGCTTTTCTCCTCGGGCCTCTACTGAAAACGGATATGTATCCAGATAGGCCAGCCCGGTTAACAAATGTAAAATAAATAAAAATAATAAATAACAATAGACAACAAACTTAGCTATGATGACCATACAAATACTACCATAAAGACTGTCAACAAAAAATTAGGCTCCCTTTATAGAATCAAACCCTTCCTTACCCCAATAGCTAGAACCACTATTGCCCAAACCCACATAATCTTTACCCTATTCTATGCTTCAGCCATATATACCAACCTTTCTAAGAACAACCTTAACAAACTATCAACCAGCTATAATAACATAGCCAGATTTGCCACTGGCTCTCCCTTCAGAGCTCACCACTGTCACAACCTCAAACAACTGGGATGGTTAGAACTCCAGAACCAACTACTTTGTCAACAACTTGTTATCACACAAAAGATCCTCTAACCACCCTAATAATACCCCAATCCTCACTAATCTAATAACTCCCTATACAAATCTTGCAACATTACGCTCTGCTAACAAGCTTCTAGTTTCCACTATAAAATCTAACAACAAAGTTGGGGACTCACTTTTTACCAACACAGTGGGAAAAACCTGGAATCAACTTCCAAGTGAACTCTCAACTCTTACTTCCTCACTTCTTTTTAAAAAAACACCTAAAAGAATATTTTAAAATACACTGGCTCTGTCCTTGCTCTAACCCGGACTGATACCTCTACTGCCCCACTTTGTATTCCCTATACTTCTCTACTCTATTGTTCCATACTGCTCTACTCTACTGTTCCAGGTTCCCTACCTATTAACTCCTAAGGTAACCTAACGAGACTTTTCCTTCTAGTATATTAAAAAAATTAACTCTTTTTTTCTTTGATTTTCACTCATATGTTGCTTTTTCTCAAATTTTAATCTCAGCTTAGACCTACTGTTAGACTCTGTGCAAATGTATCCTCATGTACAATCGAAACAATGTATAACATTCTCTTGTTACTATTGTATATATTCTATGTTTTGTTACTACTTATACAATCAAAACAATGTATAGCATTTCATGTTACTATTGTATATATTCTATGTGTTGTTACTACCTATGCTTGGAGCTTTTCTCCCCAGGCCTCTACTGAAAATGGACATATATCCAGTTAGACTAGCCTGGTCAACAAATGTAAAATAAAATAAAAAATAAATAAATTGTTTAATGCATTCTTTCCTATGGTTCCTTAACTGCTTATATTGTTGCAGGGATGCTTGAGATTTGGCTTGTAGCCATGACTTCCCGGCTTTATGTGTAAGTTGCATTAGTTGTTTTTTTTTCCAAGTTAACCAACAGGCTGGTTTTTAACTTTTGGTACTTAATGGTGTTTTTTCTGCCAGGATATTTAGAAATATTGTATAAATGTATAAATGTTTCTACTGCTTCATTAAGAGGAAGAGTTTTAAATGGTTCATAGTTGATCTGGAGTAGCCTGAAAGGATAAGTTTCCTAACTGAAGTTACTGAGGTTTCTGACTGTCATAATGATGAACCTTGTGGGGCTGTTTGGGGTATCTGATTATGTGGCTTAGCTTGTGGTCACTTAGGCTATTTGGTAGGGTGCTACTTGTGACAACATTGCTTGGGATGGATATTTGAATCCAGTCTAGGATGCATTCTTTACATTTGGCCTTGTTAATTTTAGATGGAATCTTGAGCAGTTGAGAGAAGCCATACAGCTGAATTGAATTTGTTGGGTTCTCTAGGGCTACATTTTGCTAGTCTGTGTTGTCTTCTAGCAAGATGGTTTCCAGTTTTATGTTGGCTGAGATCCAGGGGAGGATCTCTTCCAGGGTGGGAATGTTGTTACCAGTGGTATGTATACATACATATATATATATATATATATATATATATATATATATATATATATATATATAAAGAGAGCGAGAGAGATGTATGATGGCTAGAGAATTGTGAGTATTCAGTTTGAGGAGTGAGATGAAAAGTTCACTATTGTTGAAATTGGGTATAGTATGATGTTATGTGGAGAGATCTAAAACATTTCTGTAGAAAATAATAACTCCACCTGCTGTTTTGCTGGTTCTGTCTAATTTGAGTATATTATAACCTGTTGGGAGTATTTTTCTAGCTTTTGTAATCGGCTTTAACCAGATTTCTGTGGCTGTGTAGAAATCAGAAGCGTAGTGGGCTACACAGGCATGAACTCTGTGATTTTATTATAGAGATGTATTTACTTACCATGTAGTATTTTAAGTCGTAGGTTGTTGGGGAGGTAGCCTATGTTTTTTCTTTGGGATGTATGGGGTCTGTGGTTAGATGAATGAGTCCAGGATTAGGATGTATATCCCTTTCCAGTATTATTGTCCAAACATTAATGTGACTTTTGAAGAGTCACTTATATTTGGGCTTGAGTTTATAGATGATTTTGGATAATGGCTGAGTGTGTGTTTTTTTGCTTGCATTTCAGGAAGCTAATGCAATTAATCTTGTGTAGGCTGGAGGAGCTTAGAAAAATGTGTCAAGGTACTCTGTTTTAAGTGTAGTACGGTAGGTGTAGTAAGTTACAGTAGGAGATCAACTTGTGTTAGCTGGTTGAGAGTGTGAGTGTAGTGAGAAATGATAGTGATAGAAGATGAAGTAGTGGCATATTTGGGATTTAGAGTGTGGAGGGATGCAGTTACAGGAAGTAGAGGTTAATGGGAGGAATTAAGTAGAGTAAGATGATAGGTAGAATTGATAGGTAAGTAGAGGGTAGATACAGGAAAATATTGATGTGAATGAGGATAAATTTATATGGTGAGATGTCTTTTAGCAGTAAAGAACAGGTAGGGAGCAAGAAAAAAAATTACTTATTTAATTGTGTATGGAAGAAGGGAGATTGAGGAGAGAGAGGTATAATCAGTATAGAGAGACATGGAGACAAGGGGAAGGCTGAGAGATATTATAGAGGAAGTGTGAGAGATAAATATTAATCTGATTGTAATATATGAGAGAAGACTGCAGGGATGAAAGGAAGAGGGAGTTTTGCTCAGGAATGAACTAGAATTACAGAGTTTATTTGAAACTTTTTTTTTTAATTTTTTGTTGTTACAACGCATTATTTCACTTACCAAAGGAACTATCAGGGGCTCAGACTGTCTCGCAGCCTGACTGGCATCTCCCAATCAAGCCCCCTAACATTTTGCCCCCTTTGCTCCACCTTTGCCTAAGCATCTGATGCAGCTTTGTATTACTTTCTGGATTTATGGATATCTGTGAGACAACATAGCCGTATAAGTCAGCAATCAGGCATATTGAACAAAAGAACAAAGGAAGGAAGGAAGGATTTTCCTGCACTGGTCCATAATTCACTGAAGACATGGAATGTTTTGATTCTGTAGGGATATTCTAATGTTTTTTGCTCTCAAGCTAATCCTTTTCAATTTTTGTTTCTGCTTGTCAAACATCAGAGTGTAGGGGGTTAGGACCTGGAGCTTCTCCTTGGGAGAGTAGGGAGGACCACCAGAGCAGACAACAACATCTTTTTCTTTATTTCTCGCACACAGAACATAAGGACATAGCATAAGGACTTGGTGCTCCTCTAGTCTTGATGAGTACTAGACTGGAGTGTAGACCTTTGTTTTGCTCTCATGAAGAGCATGAGGGTATATGGTGTTAGGTCCTGGTGTTCCTTTAAGGTTGAGGAGTGGGACTGCCAGATCTGGGAATAGACCCTTTTTTTTCCCTTAGACCTCATCCTTGAGATGAGGAGTGCTAGATCAGGGAGCAGCACCAGATGTCTAATGAGCCAGCTATGACTCTGCTCTCACCTCTTGTTACAAATACCACTTTAGAAATGACAGTACAGAAATGAATGCATCAACTGCAGTTCCTGACTGGTATCTCCCAGTCAAGCTCCTTAACAATTTTCCGCCTTTGCCCCACCCTTGCTTAGCATCTGATGCATCTTCCTGCCGCTTTGTGGATTTATGGATATCTGTGAGACACCAAGGAAAGGATCAGAGCATCCATAGGAGATCCTGGGTCTGTGGATTATTAGTCTGGGAGCAAAATGTTGCTGTTCAGAGAAAGGCAATGCTTTGATTTCAGTTCATCTAACTACATGTTGAAAGGCAATGGTGTTTTATTCCAAGGTGATCTACAGCAAATCTGGAAATGTGGTTGTCTCCTTATTCAGGCTTATGCATTAGTGGTGACTATAAGCCAGGGAAGAGGCACACTGAGCAAAAGAACAAAGGAAGGAAGTATTTTCCTGCACTGGTCCATCCTTCACTGGGGACATGGAATTTTTTGATTCTATAAAGAAATTCAGTTTTTTTTGTCAAATTAGAGTATGCAATTAATTTAGTTAACTCTGAATAATTTAGTGGAGTCTACTTCCTGAATTCTTGAACCACTTTGAAAGGAGGCACGGTGGAATGAGGTAATGAATTATATACAATATGACATTTACTAGCAAAAAATATAACCTTTGTCCAGATCTTCTGCGCATAAGGAGATAAAGGCATGACTACAACCCAAAACACCCCTGTTTGAGTAGTGACATGGGTGCTGGAAAGCCAGGTCTGGTGGTAGGAGTGAGCAGCTAATGCTGGCTTAACTATCCTGGAGGAAAAGAGTGAGATCCGGTTTTCTGCTTCACTACATTCATGTGGAGGACTACGGGCTATGAATTTGTACCTGTTAATCAGGGATATAGACTTGGTTTAGCAAGCTGGTAATTGCAGCCCTAATAAGCATGTGGGTAGGAAAATTCTCACACATAGGGAGGGTGTAGTAGCTTGCACTGATACTGATATTCACAACAGCCACCAGGGATATGGTTAGGTACTAATAGAAACTAATGCATTTCTCATATGATGTAAGCAAGGGCACAAAACACCACTTTTGGCTGCCTGGATGATGGACTCTTCCAGTCAGCTCTCATCTCAACTTTGGTGACTCCTCAAGAGGTGAGGGAACAAAAAGGCTCAAGACCAGTAAGGGAACTCGTGGTTAGCAGGCACAGAAGCAAAAGTCACCTGGGAAAAAAAAAAGAAAGAAAGAAACAGATCCTTTGTCTTCCTAGCACTGAAGTGCAGTCCTGCAGCTGAAAGCCATCATTGCACGGAATGTTAGCTACATTTCAGCTTAGTTTTAATTAGGAATAAATCAGTAGTAGCAAATAAAAGACAGTTGCATCACCTACATATTGTATTAGTTTGTCAGATTATAGAGACATGCTATGTCATTGATAGATACTGTGAGTAAGGGAGGTTCCAGCACTGAGCCTTGAGGGAGCTCTTCCTCTACTGCAATTGGTGGTGAGATTGCACTGCTGTACCCTACTGACTGGTACCTGCTTTCTAAATAACTTACAAATCACCTGGCACTTAGCTTCAGAGTTTGGAATGTAAAATCACTATGTATGAATGCAGTGGAGCAGATATTAGTGAATATAAATGATCCAAAGAGAAGACTAGGTGGTAGAAAAGATCTCACCATTGTGAAGTGAGCATGGATTGTTATGAATCTTCATGTTCAGGGCAAGATTCCTAGCTTTTGGTTAGTATGAAGGACAACTCTGTTGATCTGATGATCAAATTGAAGTCATTGGTTTAGTTTTACATCTAGTAACTTTATTGTACTAACCACCTTGAATGATGTATTTTGCTATGATACTGAGGTTGTATGGGTTATTGACGGATGTGAATGAAAAGAACATTGATTTGGTTTTGATGGCATTCACTTTTCGTCTGAGTAGCATGACTCACTGTGACTCACACAGGCATAATTTTCATAGTCCATGTCTAGAGAGTGTAGCATTTGTATAGCCCCCTGTCCATCTTTACTTATTTGAGTGCTAATCCTAACCCTAACCCTGCCTCTTTCCTAACTCCAACCCCGCATCTTACTTTCAGAAAAAAATTCCCCTAACAGTATCACTGCTTGGACAGATTATGTCTGATGCTATTTTATAGGTTTTTCTTTTCTTCTTTCCTTTTAATGTTTTTATTTAAACTGATCCCAAAAGGAGACTAATTGTTTTTATTTTGTAATTACTTTAATAGGGGTTTGGGCAGTTTGTGTTTGTTTTATGAAATGTTGCTGATATTATATCTCAGTAATCACCAGTAGAAATTTTGGCTGTTTTGAAACCACAGAGAGTATATGTATATGTATATATATATATATAGACAGATAGCTAAAGAGAGAAAAACAGTA
>NC_056744.1:145216525-145251525 GCF_019279795.1 Protopterus annectens | reverse complement strand
ATAATGAGCCTAGCTTGGTTCATTTGGATTACTACACTAAGTTCTTTTGACCTCACAATCATAATAAGATCATTCAACTTCTTAGACAAAATACAGAGATAGCCCATTAAAGTGATATATAGTATGGCTGGTAAACCCCTTACAGACAAAGATTAGCAGATATTTGACTCAGCTAACAGTTAGCAATACAATAGGAGAGATATGTGAGAGACTTTTAAACACATGAAAATCCTTGGAGGATGGTTGAAAACATTATGTCCACCAACTTAGATTAACATCAGGAAGATTTAGAAGGGACAGTCACAACTGATGCTTCTCATAAAAGGTGTTAGGTGTTTGGATTGTCCTTCCAGGGTGTGAGCTGAGCAATCATGTGAATTTTTGGGGGACTCCCCATACCTGTCAGCCATATGAACAGTTGATGTGACCCTGCCTATTTGTTTCTAACCGAGTGGGCATCGCCAAAACAAGGGCAGCCATTTGAGTTTTTTGCTAATCTGTTTATAATGTAAATGCTCTAGGAGTGGAAATGCAGTGGGCATATTATGAGGATGTCACCCACTTCCACAGGTGATATAACCATCAGGCTTCTTTGCCCCTTGTGGGCTGATATACCCATTAGTTCTTTGTTCCCTAGAGATGCTCCCTGAGACACATCTTTCAGTGTCCTCTACTGGAGCTACTTTAACAGGAGATGCTCCCTGTGACACATCCCTCAAACTTTCCTCTGTTGGGTGGTGAACAGTCATCATTCCTTTATTCATCCCCTCCCTGGCTGTGTCTCCTAGTGCCAAGGCTGCTAATTGTACCCATGTTAGCTGAGGCATAGCCAGGAGTCCATCTTGCTATGGCATGCAACCAACCAGCAATGATATGAATTAGTTTTAAGTTGATGTGGGATAATGAAGTTGGAGAAGTGAAGTGGGTAAATTACTGTACTGTACTGTAAAGAGGAAATGGGTCAATAAAACCATTTATTCAAAGAAGGTATACTGGTACTGATTCTGGTATTTTCGGTTATTATAATGTATATTTCCATCTTACATACACAGCCAGGTAAACTAATTTTCTTCCATTTACATATCAGATAAGATACACTGAAATGGCCACAACCAACATATAATATGTAATTAAACATGAATGTTATGTTGTGTAACTCAGAGAAACATGATATCTAAGAAATAATGGATGGTATGAGAAACTCCTACTAATATCCCAAAATATGATTGTTTTAAACTAGCCATAACGAGACAGAATATGTTTCTCCTTGATGTATGTTCCTTCATTATATACAGAAAATGTATGCTTTGACATGATTGTGGAAGATAAAGAGTTCATTCTACACGTATACCAACATTTTTTCAGGAACAGCTAAATGAAAGATAGCTTGAAGTAACATTATATAAATAATATCTACTTCCAGTATCATCTAAATGTAATTTTGGTATAATGTAATACTCATGCCATCATAACTGTTGCATGTCTAAGTACAGTCCTAATAAAGGGCATACATCATGTTGTAAAGCTTTGTAGAACTTAGGAAATCATCATTATCCGCAAACACAAATAAAATTGTCACTATAGCATCTATTAAGTAGCATTTTCAAATTAAATTATGCATGCAGATGAAATATAACCTTTCAGGTTCTTCTAGGTGATTGTTAACATGAAACCAGGATAGAATTACATAACATTCATGTTCCTTATTATGAATAGTTACTTTAACTTATGAAACAGGTTTACTTAAGAAAATGAGATTATCCATCTTGTGCATCTCATGTCCCATCAAATTAACTGCCTGGTGAATATATTATCTCAGAAAAGAAAGAAGTCACAAATCATTTTATGACACTTCATGTAGTATGTCAAAGAGGATACATTTGTCAGCTGCCTGCCTTATCTGCTCGTTGCAATTTCTGCTTTCTATATGGATGCCTGGAGGCTTCATTAAAACTACTGGTGACTACACAGAAGTATTATGTACTTATCATGCAGAAACTTGTGAAATAGTTTAATGCAATTGTTCTCTGACACAAAAAGTTGTATCCTATGTTCAGCAGTTTACTGTTTATTGATCAGTCTAAGCTAGGACAAAGTTAGTCAAGTTCAACGAAATCCCACTCACTGTGTAGTCATTTCATGCAACTGCGTCACTAGCTGTTTTCTGCAACTACAATGTATATTTTGTATAATGGGTTAGTTGAAATTATATGAAGTTATTGGCAGACGTCTAGAAACTTAAGTGACTAGAGACCTAAAAATGACTTTGTCTCTCTCTCAGTTACTGTCAGTGCATATAAGGATTGGCTATCAGATTGATTCTGTTAATATTATAGTCTGATAGAGTTTACTGTGCATTTGCACCGTCCTGCCTTCCAAGGCTTGGTAATTTCCTTACTTACCTATGCCACTTTATTACTGACTTCCATTATAATTTTAGCTGCTCCACGTCTGCTCTAAATTAATCTCATCACGTTACTTCTACTTTAAGTGAAAAAAGTGAAGTGCTTTACTTCACCTTACTATCATTTCTGCTTTCCCTCTGTTGCTTCATCTGTGTCTTTAATTTAAAAACTATAATTTCTTGTTGAATTTCCTTCTTCTCTGTTGACATTCTAGCTGACTTGCGATGAAATTTTACCTTGATACAAATACATGCCTTATTTTCTTAACTGGGATCACACATATTTCTAAAATGTTTCCTGCGATATCCTCCTCTCAGCTTGCTTGTACTCTTCTGCCTTTAAAGCATTACAGTTCCTTTTCAACCAGTTAGTCATTACTGTGGATGACACAGTGGTGCTACAAGGAGCAGCTATGTCTCACAGTGTTTGGTTCTCCAGTTCTGCTGCTGACTGCGGTGGCTTCTGTGTGGAATTGACATATCCTTACTCACATGATCCTTACTGTGATCATGTGAGTTTTTTAATTTCCTCCCTTATTCAAAGGAAATGTCATCCTTGTGGGATTTTTGCTGGATTCTCAATTTTTTCATTCATCCAGAGGATATGTTGTAGGTAAACTGGAGGTCATCTATATTGCCTGTAGGATTTTTGCGCACGCGCGAGCATGTGTGTGTACATACGGGTGTGTGTACGTGTGTGTGTGTGTGTGTGTGTGTGTGTGTGTGTGTGTGTGTGTGTGTGTGTGTGTGTGTGTGTGTGTGTGTGTGTGTGTGTGTGGGTGGTAAGTTGTGTGCATGCCCTGTGATATACTGGTGTCCCATTCAGAATGATTTTTCTATCTCACTCCCATTAAGTGTCAAGCCAGTATACAGTTCACCTGCAAAATTGAATAAGATTAATCAGTATCAGAGAATGGAGGATTTATTTCTCTCCTCTGTACTCTCTTCTTTTTATCTTCTTGGTTTATTGCTGTCATGGTCATCACTACCACTCCATTCTGTGAAGACCACGTTGTAACAAATATATCTTCCTGACTTCTTTTGCATGCCCTATAGATGGACAAAGACAGACACCAGATAAACTTTTTTTTATAGAACAATGTTCCTCCCAAATAACTCTACTCAAACAAAACTGTCTTCTGCTTTCTTAATATTGAATAAATTAATATAGATAATTAGACTTCTGTACATTCATTTGTTGAAACACTAATGAGATTTTTGCCACCTGGGCTAGAAGAGGCTTTCTTGTGACAGGAACAGAAACCCAGTAACAGACTACAAATATAGTCTGCAGGTCTTCTATATATTCTAAAGTTGCTGTAATAATAATAATATATAACCAGTAAAATATTATTTTAAACCTAAATAAAATTACCCATGATGATGCTTACAAGTGAACTACAGAATCAAGATGAACGTTTTATATCAGCAAAAAAATATAGAGCAGTTCTTTCCTAAATATATGTTTCAAATATTTTGAACATGGACATGTCTTAATGCCATTGTGTCTCTCTGGTGTTATGCTTATTTATTTATTTATTGACATTTGTTAACCGGGTTAGTCTAACTGGGATTTTCTCCCATTTTCAGTGGAGACCCGAGGAGAAAAGCTCCAGATAGTACAATAAAACATTACAGTAGTAGACAAACACAGCAAACAGAATAGAAATAAAACTAGCATTACAGTAATAAACAATAGAAAAACAACACTAGCAACAGTTAAATGACAGCAAAAACATTTTATTTTATTTCAAGCATTGTCTACAAGAGCATTTAGTAATTTTGTAATATCCAGCAAATGGTTAAAACATATTGTTCTCTTTAATCAGCTGTTAAAAGTCCATTCTTACTAATGGTCCTTTTCAATACCACTGCAGCATATTAAGCTTTTAAAGAAGTAGCTCTGTAGACTATTGTTACGTCCAGGTAAAATCTGTGTGTTGCACCTATTTCTTTAGTGCTAATAAGGTTTAAAATGCTCTTGTTTGTTGAAGTACACTACAATACAAACATTAGTTGAGTACAATCATAGACACTGCTATGTTTACTGGTACACATATTTTTAATGAAAATTAAAATACTGCTTTAAATCTCCTTGAAAACAGACATTGGTTTTTGGTGGTTTATTTGCTTCCAGAAATCAAAAATAAATATTTTTGCAGATGTCATATATAATATATATATATATATATATATATATATATAAAATATAACACCATCTGACTGAAAACAACATTTATTTTGGTGTAAAATTCACTCTACACCATCCTGGTACAAAAATGTTATTTTAAGGTTTCTACAATGGAAGCAATCAGATATTCATCAGTATAAAGTTAATGCTGTCCCCATTTGCATCCCGGGACCATTGGGCTTGTCATTTAACCTAGGCACAGTCCAGTTTTCAAAGCTGCCTATCAGCCAAACCTAGTTGTTCTTCCAAACCTGTATGTATCTCCACATGACCAGTTCAGTATTCAGCAGTATCAGGACCAAGGGATATACTTTCAGACATTAAACAAGGCCAGCATTTTGTTTTGCCATATATGTTCATTTGTGAAAGTAAAATGAATTATCTTCATCTATTAACTATAATTGACCAAACAGATACTCCTTATACCCAAACTTTAGGAGGTAACTTAACTACTGGCGTTAAGTTATGGATTGGCATGCACACTGGAATGGGATGCAGTCTACAATAAGTAGTCTTAACTTCCTTTTACCATCTACGTATATAATAATTTATTGCTTTGTAAGTAATGTGTTGTTAAATCCCATGGATTTTGCTAGTTAACCCTCCGACAAAAGTTACAAAATCAATGTCTTTATTTTTTTTCACAAAAATAACAATACTCTGAGAGATTCAAAGATTCAAAGATTCAGAGTAAACTTTATTGCCATTTAGGACTACCCATGTGTAAACCTCAATGAAATGATGAGTATCAGCTCACCATGAGAGTACAGAAGAAGCATAGGATATAACAAATACAATATGAAGACATATCAAGTAAAGGAATTAGATACTAATGACTATGCCCCAAGAACATAAGAAAAAAAAACGAACCCCCCCATGTAGTCATATAAATACTGTACAGTAGCAGCATGACAGGTAAGATTGGTTATTGCACATGAACTGAAATTGTCACTCGTTATGTATTATTACATAAAGCAAGTGACAGGCTATTGCACACGAATGCAAATACATAACTAAGTAAATAAATATTGCACATGCCAAACAAAAACACTGTTATTAAGTTAACTTGTGTCAGAGTCACTAGGGCTGGTGTCTGAGTTAATAAGTCTCATCACCATTGGGTAGAAACTACTAATGAACCTGGAGGTCCTACAGCAAATACTGCAGTACCTCCTGCCAGCTGAAAGTTGAATAAACCAGCCATGTGCAGGGTGTGAGGAGTCATTTAGTATTTTATCGGCTCTTCTAAGGCTCCTTGTTGTGAATAACTCTTGGATTGATGGCAGACTGGTGCCCATGATTTTATCAGCAACTCTCACCACTCTCTGTAGCTTCTTCCTTTCAGCTACTGTACAGTTCCCAAACCAAACAGTGAAGTTACAGTGAGAATGCTCTCAATTGTGTAGAAGATGGAGAGAACAGGGTGGAAGCTTTTCTCTTTTGAGCCTTCTCAGAAAGTGGAGACAGTGATGGGCCTTATTGATGAACTGACCAGTATTCACAGCCCAAGAGAGATCCTCTGAAATGTGTACTCCTTTCCACCTCTTCACCATTAATCTTGAGCAATGAGTGGGCATTTGACCTTTTCCTGAAGTCAATCATGATTTCCTTGGTTTTATTGATGTTCAGGTTTAGGTTGTTTTTCACACACCAGTCAATCAGAGAGTTGACCTCATCTGTGTACGCTCTTTCATCCTCTCCTTTTTATGAGGCCCACAGCTGTGGTGTCATGCATATCATTTTCAACACCGTTTTTAATAAAGCCCATTGAGTTTAATTTCTTTGCAAAAAAAGTGCTATAGTGTGCTACTTTGTCTAATCTACAAACCTGCTGTAGCCTTAGTTCATGGATAAGTTTTACTCAAAAAGAATATCTTACCAAGTCTATCTTGTTCCTTTCACCCTCACTGTGCTCAGGCTCAATTTGCTCCCCTTCCCTACCCCCAATTATTACCCACTCCCACTACATTTATACTCTACTTACTCCACCCACTCCTTTCTTTTGACTGCTCACATAACAATACTTCCCTTAACCTCCTCCTGCTTCCTGTAACTACTTCCTTCATCTTATCCACTACCACAACTTCTCCGTCTCCACCATAACACGTCTCTCTTTTTCTAAAATGTCTTTTCCAACTACACCCTTACACTATCCTGCTTTTCATATTCATAGCAAATCTAATACCCCCACTATAGTATTTACAAACTAACGCACAAATGTAACATTGGCTGACTCTCTATTTTCCTCCTTTCCAACATCCAATGCCCTATTCTGCACAAACTCAATTAACATACTAATACCTCCCCCAATTCACATCTCAGAATTTTCTCCCCTCACTTAGCACTATAGCTACGAATTACTCTTTCAGCTTGTGACATCCTACCATACTCAACCACTTAATGTCTCTTACTCACCCACCAAGCCGTATTCCTCTGCCACATGTAGAAATCCCATATCTACTCATATATCTCCAGAACTATACACTATCGCATTTGTAGATAATTTCTTCTTCATATATCTAAAAGTACAAAGTACAACCCTAACAATAATAATAAAAAATAAACTAAAGACAAAACTGGCTTACTTACTTAATAACACAACTGAAACTTTGTGAAGACATCCATCCTTACCCAGTCCTCCAAAAAATTCAACAAAGTTCTCCCACCCCCACAACCATAACTCCCTTTCCCTCCACACCCTCCCTTGAGGGTCCAACATATTCTTATAATTATGAACCTCAATAGTGTATCAAACAAGATACATAAATTCCACTCCTGCTTGGCACAATACTCCCTTATGTAGTTGTCATAAAAGAAATTTGGCTAAAACCAGAAATAAAAGACAATTAATTTTTATCCTTAGTTTATAATATACAGAGGACTGATAGAAAAACTAAACCTGGAGGAGGTATAGCAATCTTGCATAAAAGCAATAGTAAGGTAAATCTCCATTCCCTTAATGTTCTAAAATTTAGCAATGCAGAAATTCAACTCACAAAACTTAAAATAAATTATAAAAAGTTCATAACCATTGTGTAGATCTATATTCCACCATACAATAACAGAATAACAGAATAAATCCCCCACTGGGTATCCCAAAGCATTCAACATGAAACCATCATATTTGGTGACCGCAGTATTGATTGGGAAACCTGCAACTCAGAACCCCACACCAGCTCCCTAAACTTGCAAGGTTTCCCCCATTTAATCCAATCCACTACCAAAACTGACACCCCCCCACTGTAGACTGGATTTTAACCAATAAAACATTTACTGTAAATATTTCTGGTTGACACCCACACAGTATAAGAGGCCATCTCCCTACCTACTTAGACAACATGTTAATCTAATTAGGGTGATAACATATAAACAGATACACAGTTTGACAAAAAATTAACAAAAAAATCTTCATTTCCTCCCTTCAGCTTTGCAAAATGAAGATACTAAAAACAATAACCCTTGATGAAGCCATCTAACACATTAACAGCACCTTCCTTAACACTTGAAATGGAATAACACCAGTATGATCCAAGAGAATAAAATCAACATCAGCCCATTGACTAACAAAAGATACCAGGCAGCTAATTAGACAAAGGGATAAAGCCTTTAAACTATGGTATATAAACAAAGCCCAATATTTTTTCCAAAACTTTAGGCAGCTTAGAAACCTAACAAAACTACAGATTAAAAGGATAAACAGTCCTATTACTCTAGTATCTTCCAGAAACACCAAAACAATCCCAAACTCTTTTAGAACTCCATTAAAAAGCTTCTCCAACTTGGTCAGTTTACCACTCCAACTCCAAAGACCACTAAAAGTAATGGTGATATAGCAATGCAATTCAGCACTTTGTTTACTAAATCTATCTTATCATTCACCAAACAAAACACACAGACTTCTCTCTGCACCACAGAGACAACATGTAACAACAGAAATGTTTTTCTTTTAAAACTGCCCAGAATTCCACAATAAAGAAATTGTTTAGAAACTAAAATCAACCACCTCAGCAGCTAATACATTACCTGCTGAATACCTAAAACTATCCATGGACGCAGTTGCCTACCCTATATTTATTTTAATAAACCACCCAATGACAGAAAACCACAACCCTGTGAAATGGAAAATGTCCTACATCATTGCCCTACACAAAGGCAGTACCTTGACTGAATTCTTAAATTCTAGACCAATAACAATTCTATTCCTTCCATCAAAAATACTAGAAAAATGTATCCGCACACAACTCATTAACCATCTGACCAATAATATCCTCATAACGAATACAGAACATGTTTTTTATCCTAGTCACAGTACTATAACTGTCTTCCTTAGCTTTACTAATACCATCATTCAAAATAAAAATAAAAGCAATTTGGTCTCTACACTCTTCATAGACTTGTCAAGAGTATTCAATACCATCTCCTATCGAAATCTCCTCACCGAGCTATCCACTCTTGGTCTCAGTCTGTCATCTCTAATGGTGCCATAACTACCTAGCTGGCAGACAGCAATTTGTCGAATGGCAGCAGAAATACTCCCTATTCCTACCAGTCATCATGGGAATCCCAGTAGGATCAATTCTGGGGCCACACCTACATAACATCTTTACAAATACTTTACATACCGCTACTAACCTTGCCATCATCGTACATTACGCTGATAACTCTACAATCATCTGGTTTGCATAGACTTCCTCAAAATTTCAAGAAATAACCAAACTCTCTTTCACTGCAATAGAAACCTGGCTAAACATCTCCAACTCCTGCTAAAATTGAACAAAATTAAATTACTGCTTTTTACTCCTACTGAATACCCTAAACTAAAATCTGCCTTCCACATTTACTCATTCAACAACACCAAAACAGAAATGGTCTCTAAAACTACAGTACTAGGTATACTAATTGATGAAAAACTAAAATTTGACCACTATGTATCTCAAGTCATCAAAAAGAAAGAAATGAAATTAGGGTCCATCTGTAGGGTCTAACCATACCTTAATGACTGTGCAAGACAATCCATCGCCAAAACGTATCTCCTCTTATCTTTACTACATACCTCTCCACTACTTACTAACGACTATAACTGATATATTTAAACTTGAGAAATTCTAAAAAAATGCCAAATTTGATACAAACACACCACACAGGATGCATCACTGCATCACAATAAAAGAATTATACTGGCTCAAATAACCTAATTACTTAACTTTTTCCTAACTAGTCACATGCCAAAAAATGTCCATCACTAAAAAAAACCCACTCCAATTCTTCTCCAGTAACAGATTCTAAAGATCTTGTAACAGATCCCTCCTGCTTCTAACCAAATCTAATAATAACACTGGAGATTCTGTATACTCTAACTACATCTTAAAACTTTGGAATTCTATTCCTCATCCAGTCAAACAAACTTCCTTATTTCAAAATGCAACTTAGTATCTAAACAATACCTGGCTCTGCTCATGTACTAATCCATGCGAAGTCCACTTATAATTTCTTTACAGTCACTTAAACTAAATTAATATCTATATCTTTCATTCCTTTGTTTTGCTTTCCTCTATACACCCATCACACAACACCGTTTTCCTCACTCTTCCTTTCTCTTTATTGTTTAAGTAATTAATGCCATAGAGATTTCATGTCATAAACCTATTCCCAACTAATTCCTCCTTTCTCATATAATTTTCTCTCTTACTCTCTCATCTTCCTCTTCACCCTGATACTGCATAATACCTTCTTTCAACCAAACATGGAACCCAGAAGTCATTTTGGTTGTTTCAGCTCATGTGTTATAATACAATTGCTAATTCAACTGTTTTTGTAAGTCTGTAAACCATCTAAATATATATGGATGTTGCACTGAATAGCTAAACTAAGTGTTTCATTCTCATGTTTCAAAATGCTACTGCTTGGCTAGCTGTTTTATATCATGCTTGTAAACTATGCAAAATCTATATGGATGTTCACCCTCAAACGTCCTCTCACTGTTACTGCTGTAAGACTGTCTTGAAATAAAGGGGGATTTCCAGCTAGTTGTTTTAAGTGGTTTGTGGTAGCATTGCACTTGTTTGTCTCTTCTACTGTGTTTTTCAACTAGGAGGACTGGGTTTATTCATTTTGTGGCAGGTGGTGTTTGCCTGGTGTATCTGAGATGGGAAGTACACAAAAGTACTCCTAGTGTAATAATTTTTATTAGCCAGAGGGCCATTATCATTAATTAGTTTTCTGTTTTTTTTCTGTGCTGCTATAAATTGTGTCTGTTTACAAAGGTTAGCAGTGTCCTGTATGGTAGCAAACACCTAGAAAGAATGGTTCATAAAACTGTATCCTGCAAAGCAGCACTATAGCACAAATAGTTTGTTTGCCAACAAGCATAGAACAACTAGTTGGAGTCAAGTGGCAATACCTACAAATTTAGTTGAATTCAATATTGTCTAAACATTAAAGTTAGTAGAATGTGGTACTGTATAGCAAAATCCGCTCCAATAAAGTACTGTTAATAGCCTTCTAACCACAATACACCACCCTTTGTATTTCACAAATCAGAGGACTGGGCAGTATGGCTATGCAATTTTCTAACTTCTCTGTAGCCATCTTGGTGGATATGGGCATCTTGAGACAATGTAACAGTGGTGTCATGTTTACTGACAGCCACTTAATCCTTAAAGCAGCAGACACAGTCAAAGACCTTTGCCTGACCATGTTTGCAGATGATTGCCAACTGGGAGCATCACTGAATAACCCCAAGATGAGAACACACTTCACAAAGGTTTAATACAGACACACTCTTGGTGCCAAAGTCATGGCTTAAAACTCAATACCAAGAAATGCATTATAGTACCTTTTGGGAAGTCTACCACCCTGGGTAACTACATCATCAATAAAATACCCTTAAAAGTTGATTCACTATTCAGGGTTCTGGGAACTCAAGTAGAAAGTAACCTACACTTCAACCAGCACGTGTCCAAAGTAGGAAGAAAATCCTTCTTTGTTGCTCAAAGTATAAGCAAGGGAATGGCATCTAGGTTCAGAGAGGTCATCATGCCACTGTACTTGACCTTCATCAGACCCATCACAGAGTACAATTCCCCATTCAGTATGTACCTGACCAGATACATGCGGCAACTGGAACGTCCGCAAAGGTTCCTGATGCAAATAATATATTGAGTAAACTCAATGACCTTTACTGTTTGCCTCAAAGCCCTGTCTTTGTATCATAGAGACTTCTGAGAGGTGATCTTTGCCTGGCATACAGGGCATCCCTGGACACCGTTTTGATGAACCTTTTGTACATCCGCAAAACAAACAGCCTCAAAACTACTAGATTAAAAGGCTTAAATTTTACTTGAGATATAAATAAGATACATTTTAGAGAGAGATTCCACCCTATCTCTTTTTAAGTGGAACTTTGAACAATGTTTGGGTATTCTGAAATTCACCCTGGTCTGGCTCCTATGTCTCTGATGGACAGAGGCAGTCAGTAAATCACCACCTATGTAAATAAATTTGTGTGTCACATTTGGGTTGCATGGCTAGGCTTATAAGGGCCCTAATGGTTGTTAGGGGTGTAGCCAGTGAATTCCATTTTGTACTCACAGGTGCTTATTGCTACCCCCTGTCTACCTGGCATTTAAAAAGTGGTCATATCACTTCAGCTGTTGCCCCCCCCCCACCAGTCCAGACTTAATGTGTTAGTGTAATATTTTCAGCTGCTCAGTCAAAAACTATTAGAGGTATTGTTTTTAAATTTGCAATCCTCTGTGCATGCAAGCTATAATCATGTTTTTGGAAGCATTAATATAGCTGGTTATACTTTCTAACAGGTTCAGAAAAAAATATGTACTCTTTAGAGAACAAAGACTATGCCTGCCTACACCCCTGGCCTATTATACACTTATGAACCTATATGTAAATTATATCTATAATTCTTTGTAGTCCTGCTGACACGCAGATTGTATTAATACTATGTAAGTATTTTACAACTAGTAAAATATGTTAATTTATGTGGTTCTTTTCTCCCCAGACCTCCTGTGAAAATGGGATAACACCCAGATGGACTTTCACAGTGAACAAAAAACAAAACAAATAAATACATAAATAAAAATAAAAAAAAATAGATCACAGTAGCCTTAAGCAGTATGGGATAGCGTGCAATGATCAGACCATTCGACCAGATTTCCAAAGCTTTAAGGCACCTTCCATGCACACTAGCCACTGGTAACCATGATGGATGCAGAGAAAACCAGTGGCTAAGGCACCAAATACTTCAGAACTTTTTTGATGTTGAAGGGTGTGTTCCTCTGCGGCCTTTTGGTGACTGAAGATCAGCTAGCACTTCACCTTTAAAAAAAGGTAAAATATTGTGTTGAATATAATATTTAAGACTTTTCTGCCTGTCTGGCTTCTTGGTTTGCTGCTTTTTACTGAAAAACATAGGTTCCATTAGTTTATTTCTCTGACAGATTTCCTGTATAGAATTGTGTATTTTCTGAAAAAGGGACACTAGTTTATCTCAGAAATATTTGCTTGGGCCTTATTCTTTAGCTAGCAGAGTGATCTTTGAAAAGTTTTACCTCCAAAAGTTTCATTTTTCTGCTAGGGTTTAGGACTAGCCATTCCTAGTTCTGCTAACAACTTACCAAGGCCTATTTTAATCTCTCAGCTGATCCTGAGTCTCTGTGGGGTTTCCCTAACTTTGTAGTGATTTTTTAGTGATTTTTGTGAGGAAAAAGTTTGCTGCTTATGCATTATGTTGTTGTGAGGGGCTAGTGCAAGTGTATAGGGTGCTTGTGACTGGAGTTTTACCTCAGTAACTACCTTTAAGTCAGGAGGTATCACAGACTCTTCTTGGCTCCGCTATACAACAGAGAAACTCTGTTCATGACTAGGACATGGACCAAGGTGCCACTAACACTATCATTCCTTCCCCAAGCTGCAAAAGGAAAAAAATGTCCAAGGGGCTTCAGTCTTCAGTCTAGCTTTCTTCTAGCCTCAACCACTGAAGGATGACACTGCTGTGACCATCAGTTTTGTTCTCAGACTGCTAATCTTTTTCTTCTGGTCCCTTTGGTGTTGCTCCTTGAGATACCAATATGGACCAGGAGTCAGGCACATAGTCCATAACTGTACAGTTACTTTAACCAGGGAAGGGGGAACCTCCCTTACAGGCCTAGGAGGAAGGTACTGGGGGATAATTCTTTGCTAAACCACATTGAGAAGCCTCTTTCCCAAGATAGTGACTATCCATTCAGCTGCTTTTTCTCTGGAGAGCCTCCTAAAAAAAGATAGCACAAATCCAGACATTTTTCCTCCTCCAAAGCACATAACTGTCTGGGTTTGGCAAAAGGATAGTTGAGGCATTTCAGTCTTTTTATGATGATTATGCTCCACAGAAGAATAGGAAAAAGTTCCCTATAAGATTCTGATTCCCAGTTTGAGGGACGGGATTTGGACTGGGACTGTGTTTCACTTTTTCTTTCCCTACAAGGTGAAGATTCTGGTTCTGAAATGAACTTTTCTTTGTGGCAGACAAGCTGAGCAGGACCAGGACAGACCCTCACAAATGGAACTTACAGCCAGTACTCTTGATTTATCTGTGGGGAACTCCTCAAGTAGATCTGTTTGACTCCAGTCAAAACAGAAAGCTAAAGAACTTCTGTACCAGGAGTCCTTGCAGGCTAGCCTGGAAGACAGATGCATTTTCATTCCCATGGATGGGAATATTTCTGCATGCCTTTCTGATCTTTCTGCTGAATACCAGAGTGCTTTTCAAGATTCAGAAGGACTCTTCAATGATAATTGTGATGAATGACCTGCTTTTGACCCAGGCAGTAGTGGTTATTCCTCCTTTTGAAGTTGGCCAAGGGCAATTACCACAAGCTTCCTCACAGAATGGACTTACTCACACAAGACAGGGGGAGTTTGATACACCCCAAAGTGCAACATCTTCAGTTGACTGCCTGGGTGACAGTTGTCTTAAAAGATATTAAAATTCTTTTTTTTTTTTCAGAAATATGTAGCACGTTTTAAAAGAGACAAAGAAACCTGTTACTAGAAAATCATATCTGGGTAAAGAGAAAAGACTTTCTAGTTGGTGCCAGTCTAAGAACCAGGATCATTTAAAAGGCACAGCTTCCAGTGGTTCTTCAGTATTTATGTGAGTTAATATCCTCTGGACATTCTTACTCTTCTATCAAGAGTCATCTCTCTGACATTTCTACTTGTTAGTCTGTGGATTCCATCCCTTTCTAACCTACCTCTTGTGAAAACAGTTTTTGGAAGGTATGTTACATATCCACCTCTTGTGAAAACAGTTTTTGGAAGGTATGTTACATATCCACCTCTTGTGAAAACAGTTTTTGGAAGGTATGTTACATATCCACCTCTTGTGAAAACAGTTTTTGGAAGGTATGTTACATATCCACCTCTTGTGAAAACAGTTTTTGGAAGGTATGTTACATATCCACCTCTTGTGAAAACAGTTTTTGGAAGGTATGTTACATATCCACCTCTTGTGAAAACAGTTTTTGGAAGGTATGTTACATATCCACCTCTTGAGAAAACAGTTTTTGGAAGGTATGTTACATATTCACCTCTTGTGAAAACAGTTTTTGGAAGGTATGTTACATATCCACCTCTTGTGAAAACAGTTTTTGGAAGGTATGTTACATATCCACCTCTTGTGAAAACAGTTTTTGGAAGGTATGTTACATATCCACCTCTTGTGAAAACAGTTTTTGGAAGGTATGTTACATACCCACCCACCTAGTAGATAAGCGACCCTGCTTGAGATCTTCATTTTGTTTTAGAAAACTTACATTGTTTCCTTTTGAACATACTTAGGTGGCTGATTTGAAGTCCCAATCACGGAAAACAGTGTTACTTATTACTCTGACTTGTGCAAGAAGAGTATCTTATGCTGAGTCATGCCTATCACTTATTTCAGAACAACAGAGTAACTTTTAGAACAATTCCTTCCTTTATGTTTCAGAGTTGACACTACATCATGCTATTCATCTCCTTGTTTTCTTTTTAGAGCCTAAAAGAAAGAGAGAAAGAATTCTTGACACTATGGATATCCATATGAACTCATGTACTATACTGATAGAACAAAATCTTTTAGGACTTCTGATAACTGTTTGTTGTTATGAAGGGAAGAAGAAAGAATAACAAGAGTCTAACCAGACAATTTCTAAATGGCTGTCTTAGGCTACTAGATTGTTTGTTATTCTCACTACAGCAAGACACTTCCAGGCAAAGCCTGGGCCCACTGTACTAGAGCTTGTGGCCTTTTGGAAAGGGTGGAATCCAGAAACATAATAGAAGCAACAACTTGGTCCTCTGTGCACACCTTTACCAAGCACTGCAATGTAGATTATTTATTGAGGTCTAGAGCAGGTTTTGCTAAGACTACTCTCCAAAGGATCCTGGATTTTGATCCAGCTTCCTCCCCCTTTAATCAATAAGCTATAGTATTCATCTCATATTGCTTAAGGCTATTGCAGCAGTGATCTAATGGTGAATGTAATACAGTTGTGTAAATAAACTTACCATAATAGTAGATGTTTTAATAGATCACTGCTGCAGTAGCCACACCACCCTCCAATCCCCTGTTTCTGCTAGTTTGATGTTCCTATCTGGCTCTAACATCCCTGACTCATGCGTACCAGTGGCTAGTGCATGTGGAAGGAGCCATAAAGCTTTGAGAAGCTGTCCGACTGGTCCAGTCCTTGGCAGATTATCCCACGTTGCTTAAGGCTATCTATTCACATATCTACTATGATAAGTTTACTTATGCAACTACACTTTAAGAGAATACAAGTAGACACTTCCTTATAGTACAACTTCCTATTGTTTTTTTATATTGTCAGTTGTTCAACTTATATGAGACATTTCTTTTTTAGTACAAAAAGGTTAATATTTTTGAACATATCTACTAGATTATTTCTTAAAGAAATGATTTTATTTTAGTTTAATGCCTTTCTGAATTGTATACATTGTACTTTTGTAGATTTTTTTGTTTGTTTGCACACACAACTCCTGACTGCTTTCTTTCAGAAAAGTCTAAAAGTCCTTATATATTTAATTTTTTCCTGGACTTAGTGATCCCTCATGTTAATGTGTCAGACAAATCAGCATTATACGTTCATCTGTGGAGTGTTGATAGTCAGCATTATACGTTCATCTGCGGAGTGTTGATAGTCAGCGTTATACGTTCAGCTGCGGAGTGTTGATAGTCAGCATTATACGTTCATCTGCGGAGTGTTGATAGCATTATACATTCATCTGCGGAGTGTTGATAGTCAGCATTATACGTTCATCTGCGGAGGGTTGATAGTCAGCATTAAACGTTCATCTGCGGAGTGTTGATAGTCAGCATTATCTTACTCAGTCTGAGACCTTACATGGAACTGTTTGAAAAATATAGTTTAGTCATTTGTTAAGGGTTCATCCTTAATATCCTCCCCTCCTATGAAAATGCAGATATTAATTATACTGCCAGCATCAACACCCCCTCTAAACCGGATACCACAGAAATGACCCCAGCACAGTTTCCTTAAGTTTCTTCTTTTATCTGCATTCTCCCTGTTCATCTATCCCTCACGTTCTCACACACTATCATTGCTTTGTATTCAGCTGAGTGCTGAATTACTTCCTGTCCTTATGTCCAAACGCTGTGATTCCTCTTTATACAAAGTGTATAGGTGCAGTGCTCTACACCTTTGTTATCCTAGTCACGAGATCTATTTATTTGTCTTGTCCTATTGCTTCATTTACATCAACAGCCTTCCCACTAAAATTTGTAGTTTATCCTCTTTCAGATTTCAAATCTCATACCAATATTGTCTCTGTTTTTCTTCTGGTAGACACTTATTTCATGCATGCCCCCAGTAAATACCCTTAAAAAAATCTCATGTCTACATGTCTTTGTCATTATTTAGTACTGTTTAGAAAATACAGCAATGTCTTATGTTTTCTTAATGTACTTAGCTTTTATTATTGTATTCTTTCTGTTTTTCATGAATGTGTTTGACATATTTGCATCGATTATTCTCCAGTGTTACAGCTTGGACTAGTTTTGTTCTTTCATTCCTGTCTGGTGTTTTATATGTCATTCATTCATTCTCTTACTCACCCAAGTTTTCTATCACATTTCTACATCACACTTCTTTGTTGTGTAAAACAAATCACAAATTAAGGCTCCGTGCACTCTCCCCATCACCAAAACAGCAGGTGTTTGCTGTTCTGTAAATATTTTAGTTAAAAAAATGAAGAATGTTATGTACATCTGGGTATAATATTATTAACCTTACACTTTACAAAATGGTCCATGCCCGGACAATATCTACATAGTGGGTTTTCATACCCATTAAACATGGTGGAACAGACCTATACATGAGGCTTCCACACATGCCATGCCTTGACAAGACAAACTGTTATCTTATAAATAATAAATAAGTTAGCTTGCTCAATGGGTCATCTTATTTTGTTTACTCTGCTGTCAAAGTGTCCTGTACAAATGAAAATATATCCATGGTCTCAAAAAGTCTGTGGTTATAGAAAACATTTACTGAAACAAATACACTAGACTATGGGTAAAAATGATGATTTCTGGGCTGCACATGGTTCATTTAAATGGATCCACTACGCAAGCTGGGAAATCAGATGGCCTGCAACTAATCTGCCCAATGTTAACTCCTCAAACACACATTTGTGGAATGTTAAGGGGAAATCACTAGAGCAATATTTTTTTTTAATGAGGCAAACTCAGTGTACCTCACCTTGTAGATGACTTTGCCTTCCACTCTCGTTATGCATATATACTAAATCAATGGTTTCACAGCACTGGGGAAAGAGTAAACACATTAAGTGTAAAACTCCAAATGCATATCACTAATCCCACAGTAGAGTCAAAACAATTTTAAAGCACTCTGGGAACTGCCACTCCAAGAAGTCTAACTCAAGTGCTATATTTACAATGATTTACTTTCTAACAGATGTGGAGCTCCACATTTAAATAATTTATAATTATAGATAACATATATGCCCATAAGACCCCCCTAAATATATACATATATATATATATATATATATATATATATATATATATATATATATATATACATATATATATATATATATATATATATATATATATATATATATATATATATATATATATATATGTATATATATATATATATATATATATATATATATATATATATACATAATTTTATATATATATATATATATATGTGTGTGTGTGTGTGTGTGTGTGTGTGTGTATATGTGTGTGTGTGTATATATATATATATATATATATATATATATATATATATATACATATATATGTGTATATTTTATACATATATATATATATATATATATATATATATATATATATATATATATATATCTAGTATATATTTCTTTTTTTTACGATATAGGGGACCTTAAGTAATATAGGTTTAACATTAGTAAAGTAAAATTATCTTCAGAAATATTTTAGGCCTCTTCCTACATTGATCTTATGCGAGATTGCTTCACATGTATTATTAACATTTTTTCTTTCCTCTACTCTGAGATGTAACAGCTGGAGGCCAAGGTGCATGTGATAGAATGCAGTGAATGAAGCAGTTTGCATGTTTACTTGCCTGGTATATCCTATTCACGTGCAGTGTATGATATTGATATACCGTATATATATATATATATATATATATATATATATATATATATATATATATATATATATCTATATATCTATATATATATATATATATATATATATATATATATATATATATATAGATCTAGGACTTATGCACGAATGTGCAAAGTCCTGAATTCATAATCACCGAACATATATTAACGAAAGCGCTTTCACCGAAAAAGCGCTTTCGTTAACATATGTTAAAAAAAAAAAAAAAGAAATCTACGTTTATGCAGAGGCCCCCCTGCACTCCCACATCCCCCTACTTTAATATTCTCACTCCGAGACCATGCTAAGTGAGGAAAAGGGAATGTTCCCTTATCCACACCATAGTGTAGTCTTGCAAACAGGCATACTTACGCAAAAGTGCTTCTTCAATGAAAATCACTTTTGCTTAAGTATGCCAAACCGAAATTAGTTTTGGTGATTTTGTCTTCGGGGATCTGTACGGATATATATATATATATATATATATATATATATATATATTTATATATATATATATATATATATATATATATATATATATATATATTTATATATATATATATTTATATATTTATATATTTATATGCAGCTGTGCATGTATGTTCCCCACAGAATTCCATGACTCCCTCCCCGCCAAGGTACATGAGAGCATTTGATCTCCTTGTGCTAGCCTATGGTCTCTACCAGGTGATGCTTTGACAATAGGTACCTAAGCCTTATTTCCAAGGAAGCAAAGATACATATTGAACACTAACTCTTTCCCCTCTGGCTGACCCCCCCCCCCCCCAGTTGGGTTGGTTGTTTTTTTGTGTGTTACTTTGTATCTTCCTGTTCAGAATATTATACATAATGGCATGCATAAAAAGTCAGGGAGGCTAAAGGGCATTGTAATTTAACAGTTTCCTGCTGGTAGGAAACAGATGCAAAAACAAGCCACAGTCACATAAGCTTTGTGAAATGTAAGGATCCATGGACAGTTAAAGGTTTTAAGATATCACAGGAAAGCTGGAAGACAATGTTGTAAATAAAAGCAAAAAAAGTCTTACGATGCTCTTGTATTATCATCATCCTGCACGATTACAGGATAGTTTCCAAAAAACAAAAAAACAAAAAAAAAATGAAAAGAAATGCGATCATTGCTCTTGCAGTTTTGCCAGATTACTCTGAATTAAAAGGAATAAGTACAGCCTTCACTGCATAGAAACAGGCAAAAATTGATAAAAATGTATCTTTCAAGGAACTATGTTTTGGATAAACCATTTGTCCAAGCCATTACCTGGACACTACATACCACACAGAACTTTAAAATTAGAACAAATTCTAAAAGCAAAATAAAGCAAAAACATCCCAATACTCATAAGACATAGCATGTTTGTTAGAATAAAATAATGTTGCAGGCAGTATTTTACAGCGGTTGTATAATTTGCCTGTGAAACTGGAGACTTTAATTTGAATTCCATCAGCTCCGAATGACATAATTTATGATTCTGAGCAAGTCACTTAACTTCCTTGTCCTCTAAGGTTTACCTTGAAAAGAAATACCACTGTAGAGCACCTTAGGAGCTAGTCTTTCAGCAAATTGATAAAATAAACACAACAAGAAAATATTTCAGTCACACATTGCCAAGCTTGTAGGGTAACATTTTTAGTTTACATGGTACTACTGTTAAGATGCTCAGAATATGCTGAGTGGACCAACCTGCAGACATCTACCTTACCTGACAGAAATGTAGGGGAATCTCCACATCCATAATTTATTTAATTTCTTTATATACTGCCAAATTTAATGAAATCTTGGAAAGTGAGAGGATGCCCGAGGAGTGGAGAAAAAGTGTTTTGGTACCGATTTATAAGAATAAGGGTGATGTGCAGAGCTGTAATAACTACACAGTGATAAAACTGATCAGTCACAGCATGAAATTATGGGAAAGAGTAGTAGAAGCTAGGTTAAGAAGGGAGGTGATGATTAGTGATCAGCAGTACAGTTTCATGCCAGGAAAGAGCACTACAGATGTGATGATTGCTCTGTGAGTGTTGATGGAGAAGTACAGAGAAGGTCAGAAGGAGTTGCATTGTGTCTTTGTGGACTTAGAGAAAGCATATGACAGGGTGCCTAGAGAGGAGCTGTGGTATTGTATGAGGAAGTCGGGAGTGGCAGAGAAGTATGTAAGAGCGGTACAGGATATGTGCAAGGGTAGTGTGACAGCGGTGAGATCTGCAGTGGGAGTGACAGATGCTTTTAAGTTGGAGGTGGGATTACATCAAGGATCAGCTCTGAGCCCTTTCTTATTTGCAGTGGTGATGGACAGGTTGACAAATGAAATCAGACAGGAGTCCCCATGGACTATGATGTTTGCAGATGACCTTGTGATCTGTAGTGAGAGTAAGGAACAGGTGGAGGAGACCCTGGAGAGGTGGAGATATGCTCTAGAGAGAAGAGGAATGAAGGTCAGCAGGACTAAGACAGAATATGTGTGTGTGAATGAGAGGGAGGATAGAGGAATGGTGAGGATGCAGGGAGTAGAGTTGGCGAAGGTGGGTGAGTTTAAATACTTGGGATCAACAGTTCAGAGTACTGGCGAGTGTGGAAGAGAGGTGAAAAAGAGAGTACAGGCAGGGTGGAGTGGGTGAAGAAGAGTGTCAGGACTGATTTGTGACAGATGAGTACCAGCAAGAGTGAAAGGGAAGGTCTGTAAGAGGGTAGTGAGACCAGCCATGTTATATGGGTTAGAGACAGTGGCATTGACAAAAAAGCAGGAGTCAGAGCTGGATGTGGCAGAGTTAAAAATGTTAAGATTTGCACTGGGTGTGATGAGGGTAGACAGGATTAGGAATAAGTATATTAGAGGGTCAGCTCAGGTTGGATGGTTTGGAGACAAAGCAGAGAGGCGAGATTGCGTTGGTGTGGACATGTGCTGAGGAGGGATGCTGGGTATAGTGGGAAAAGGATAAGAGGAAAAGAGGAAGGCCTAAGATAAGGTTTATGGATGTGGTGAGAGAGGACATGCAGGTGGTTGGTGTGACAGAGCAACATGCAGAGGACAGAAAGAAATGGAAACAGATGATCCGCTGTGTCGACCCTTAACGGGAACAGCCGAAAGAAAAAAGAAGATATACTGTCAAATGTACAGAGCAACAGCTATCCTCCTCTGGAGTAAGAATAGCAGACCAGAGAATTGTTTCAGTATCATGCATTGCATTTATTTATGCACCAGGAAAAGCAGAGAAAAGTAACATTGATAAAGTGTTTGCTTTTTGCCTCACAGTGTGGATTTCACACAGTTTATGGAACACTGTCTGTGTGAATTAGATGAATAGTTACACAGCTACATCACAGCCAGCTTGCTGCACAACATAAAATTACAGTGTACTTCACACATTTCTGTAGCCTGGCACCATATCTGAGACAGGTCCTGTAAAAAGCATATGAAGAGCAGAGATTGTAATTCAAAGTACTGTATACAGTGTCAAGAAATTAATCTACCGTGACAATACCAGCACAGTGATAAGGAGCAGAGATAGCACGGGTTGCCTGGGGAACACTGCATTTTTTAACCAGCTGCTGTAAAAGTACTGGCACGCTCAATCCACAGTACTGAGCAAAAAGGGCAGACTAAATCAGGTACATGTAACAAAGATCACTTGTGCAAAATATATTAAGCATATCTATAAGGTGATGTACACCATGTGTTGTGCACTTTCACACAGCTAACATAGGTAGAGGATTTAATGTGCTTTTTAACACATTTGATATCTGTATTTCCTCCTTGTGTTTTGATTGTCTTTATTTTTATGTGTGGATTCTGGCTAATGACATATGCAAGTAGCTATGCATTCCTGATTATTACTACTAGTCTGGTGTTAGGTTACAAAACTGTAAAGTAAAGCATGCTTCTGTAACATTCTTACTTGAAATAGTGGGTGTGGATAGTTATCTAGGTATTAATATTGTGTAAAAGGTTTTACTTTCAATTTGGTTTTGACTTTTATTTATATGTTGTTTTTTTAATTCTGCTGAAGATTGGGTGAACTACAAAGGCTGCCATGAGTAGGAAGATTTTAGTCCAATTATATTTCCCATCATAAAAGCTACCAGAAGCTTGAAACTACTGTGAGAAAGAGTTTTAAATAAAAGTCTCTTATCTGTTTGTCCACATGTAACACATAGCTTACTGTCATGTCTACAAGAACACAACTAGAGACATTTTTATAAAGTCATTTTCATTTTGGTGTGATGAAGGCCAATAGCTAGTATCGTTTGCTATGGTTTTATAAATTATTACTTTTGACAGCTGCAACTGAATTCCACAGCTAAGCATGATGAAGGAAATAAATAAAGCCTATGTCTCCATTGTTTCCTCTGTCACCACAGTATATTTCCCAAGATTAAGTTTCAGCTGTCCATCTTTTCTGCTTCCTCTTCCTCAGCTTAAACAGCAGCTGTTATGCCATTAGTACAGAAATCCACTACATGTGGCATATGCTCACAGCAGGTCCACTCATATTCCAGTTGCTCCACCAAAGATGGCAGATGCTTATCTATGTTCTCAGGCTGACCTGCTCCTTTCTCTTTGCTCAGCTAACAACATATATTGTGAGGTGCCACATCCTCTTTAACTCTGCTGACACCTATTTACAGTGATTTCAGGGAAGGATTGACTGCATCCTATCCTGTATCACCTGAGAACATTGTCGACAATTACTCAGCTACACTTCCTATTTGACTTCAGAGCTGAATTAAGCGTTAGGAATAATTTGTTAAAACAATGACATCCTAACAATAACATAAATACCGCTATGATGCATTATCTGAGCCGACCCAAGTCCCTTGCTGAGAACATACAAAGAAAATTAAAGGCCAAGGTTGAGACTGTTAATTCCAAGCAAAGACTGTTATAACCACAGATGATGGGGCCTACATAACACATTAAAATGACTATCTTGTTTGCTTCACTTTTTTATTTAGCAGTAGTGTTTTGACAATGATTTGATGTATCAATGAGACAGCATATTTTGATCATGTCTTGGTCTAATCTGCAGCATTAATATCCTTGCATCACTCCATTTGGTTAGCATTTATTTATTTATTTGTCTTTGTTTACCAGGAAAGTCCGACTGGGTAATACTCATTTTCAGCAGAGGCCTGCGGAGAAAAGCTCCATTTGCTTACATTGCATTATACTAAGTTCCAGTCAAACACAGATTAGTTGCATTTCTATTTACATTTATACACAAACAGTAGTTACATTTCCATTTATATTTATACACTAACAATAGTTAACATTTATATATATATATATATATATATATATATATATATACATTCTAAGATTTTACAAAGGTGGAAGTTACTAAAGAGAAAGCACATGTGGAAGTTAGTGGATTGTACAGGCAGCAGTTATGTATAAAAATGTCATTTTAGTAAGAGGTTGAGAATGTTATGTTTAAGGATAGTATTTGGATAGTATTGTACAGTGGAAAAGTTTTAACCATCTGATGAGCATGTACAGGACCAGGATTGGTTAAGATGTTGTCTAAGAAGTGGTTTAAAACTGCTGAGTTTGTCGGAGAGTTTTATTTGCATGGGGATACTATTCCAGGGTTTAGCAAAGCATTGGGAGTAGAGCGAGTCTCCTGTAATATTATTTGACTTATTTTTGTAAGTGATAATTTGTTAAAACTATAAAACTGATAAATAAAATAAAAGGATGGGCACAAAGAAACAGCTGGACTGTAACAATTTATTGAGCGCTTTCGTCAAAAAGTAAAATTGACTTCTTCAGAATAACCATACTAATTGTACTGATTCTTTATATAGCCATATGACATTAACAAAGGCAATCTTAACAATGCCTTAGCAAAGCATGTCAATAAATTCCCTCAACACAAATTTAAATTTATGACTTTGGAACAAATTGAATACAATAGTAGAAGAGGTCCTATTGATCTGTTTTTAGAATATAAAGAGTTAATGTGGCAACTAAGAATGAATGCCACTTGCCCACCATAACTAAATGATGTGGTCTCTATTACTAGTTATTTAAAACTGAAGGCAGATTTTTATTTTTAGTTGCCTTGTAGCTGGTGCGACTACTAACTTCAAATGCAATATGTAATAAGATTTTTTTAATTAGATTTCATCAGTTTTAGCAAACTAGATTTAATTGTGGATGGTCGATTATTGTTTTTAAAAATTCTTTTATAGGTAGCGGTTTTTAGCATTTGTAATTAAAGAAATGATTAGGAATTGTTTTAACAGGGTTATGGCTTGAATAGTATGTAGGCTGTTTGTAATGCTAAGTGAAGTCGCTGTGACTTTAAGTACGTATTTTCTAAATGATGGTCACACGATGTAGCCTGGCTATATAAAGAATTAATACAATTAGTATGGTTATTCTGAAGAAGTCAATTTTACTTTTTGACGAAAGCACTCAATAAATTGTTACAGTCCGGCTGTTTCTTTGTGTCCTTCCTTTTCTTTTATTTGATAACAACTAGAACGGAGGTCCCTTGCTGGATAGCAGGGTAGTAATAAGTTTTGTAGCACAGGGCATTTTTCTGGATGATGCATGAGTTTATGTGCTGCAGTTAGTTGTGAATATATTACACAGTTGTGCAGTTCAAGCCAGTTTAATTACTTTAAGATAAGACAATGGTGGGTCCTATGAGGGAGACTGTTGGCAAGTTTAGCTATTTTATTGTAGCAGGAGGCAAGTTTCTTTCTTTGAGTATTGTTTATGTTTGTTAGGATAGCAGCAGCGTATAAGAGAGTTGGCAGTAAGAAGGTGGTGGCTATAGTTTTTCTTGCAGTATCTGCAAGGAATCTATTGATCCTATAAAGGGAGCCTAGTTTCTGGTGTACTAGTTTAATGGTGTGCAGTATATGGTGGTCATATTTGAGAGTGTCATCTATTATAATGCCTAGATGTTTACTTTGAGTTGCAGTTTCAGTGACAGTATTATTTGCTGAATTTATGGTAAGAGATTGCTCTTGATTTTGGCAACTTTTTGAGGTGAAAAGCATTAATTTAGTTTTTTTGGTGTTGAGTAGAAGGTCTGATTCTTTGAGCCAAGTCTTGCAAAGGAGAAAGATTTTTGGGTAATGTCTTGGAACTTATTTATTGTTGAAACTGCACATATTAATGTTGAATTATGTGTGCAACATATTAATAATGAGTCATTTGCATACTGAAATAATCTAGCATGGCAAGTGGAGGTGTGGAGGTCATTAATAAATATATTAAATAGTAGAGGACCCAGGTTAGAGCCCTGAGGGACACCTGTAGTAACTGGGTGAAAGGATGAGTAGGCTTGTTGCCATTTAATGGCTTGTTCCCTTCCAGATAGGTAAGCAAGGAACCACAATAAGGAGTATTGTGAAAATCCTATTGAGGATAGTCGAATGAGCAGTTGCTGGTACAAGGCGGTATCAAATGCCTTTGAGAAGTCTAAGAATATGGTGAACACAAGCAGACCATTGTTTCTATGTTAATTTATTATATTGGCCAAATGTAGTAGACCAGCAGTGGTGCTGTGCTGGGGCTGAAAGCCATGTTGTGTTTCTGAGAGCAGGTTATTTGAGGTTAGGTATTGCATCAGCTGCATATGGATGCATTTCTGTAATATTTTGTAGACGGGGAGAGAATCACTGTATGTCTGTAGTTATTAAACTCTGTAGATGTGCAGCCTTTGTGCAGTGGTATGATGTAGGATTCTTTCCACAGTGATGAGACACATCTTTCTGCCATGGACCTATTAATTAGTATGGACACAGGGAAGACTATGACTTCTGCAGCCATTTTAGGTAGTCTGATGGCAGCTGATCTACAGCTACAGAAGTAGTTTTTAGTTTAAGGAACAACTTCCTTACAAGTGAGGTAGGTACTGGACTAAAACTGAACAACTGTGGGTGGTTTTGATTGGACAGGAGTAGAGAGGGGGGCAGATGTGTGTTAGTTTTAATAGATAATACTGATTGTATAAAGTAGAAATTAAACTGTGTGGAGATAGTCTGTTGTATTGTCTGTTTTTGGAGAAGGACTAGTAGTCTTGCCAGGGTAGAGTAGCTTATTTAATGATGACCAAAATAGTTTTGGGTTGTGTTTATGTTTGTCTTGTAGACTGGTACAGTATGTTTGCTTATACTGTTTGACATGGAAGGCTTCTAAGATGTCTAAATTGCTGGAAGGCATTTTGAGTTCTTTTTTTATACCAGTTTTTCCAGGTTTTATCCCTTTTTATCATGATTTTTTTTGTTTCCTTTGTCAGCCATGGTGTGTGATTGGACTTTTCTCTTTTATTACATACTGGTACTAGAATATTTATGTTCTGTAAGACTATGTTATTAAAGTGCTCCACAGCAAAATCAAGCAGCATTGTTCTAAGTACATTCCAGTTATATTTTTGATTGTTTCATTGAAAATATCTTTGCTGAAATTGGTTGTATTTCATATTTGATTATTTATAATATGTTTATCTAGTTGTGGTTAGTTCTAATAGCATATATTGATATGTGGTCACGTATGCTATTTGAGAGGCAGCCTACTTTTGTCAGTTTGTCTGGTTTGTTTATAAGAATCCAATCTAATGTTGAGTGTCCCCCTGAAGTTTTACTGAGTCTAGTAGGTATGGTTATTAATTGTCTGAAGTTGTACAAGTTTATGGATTCTCTGGGGGGTAGTGGAATTTATGAGTTGCCAGTCTATATTTAAGTCTCCAAGTATTATAGTTTCATGGTTAATTTGTAGGGATATCCAATACAGGATGCTTTCAGCAGTAGCAACATTATTCCCTGGTAATATATAAATTGCTGTTAAATATATAGTTTTCCTATTGTTAATTTTTAGGAGTGCTTTTAGTGGTTCAGCATTATTACATTTAGGTATTTCCTGTGTAAGTAAGGTGATGGTTATGAATTTTTTTTAGATGGTTGCTATACCACATGCATGCTTGTTTTGTCTGTCATGCCTGAGTATATTGTACCCTGGGGGGGTGGTGATCTCATTATCCTTGATTTCTTTTTTTAACCAGGTTTCATTAGCTATGACTACATATGGAGTGTATGTGGTAAGGTAGGCATGTATGTCATGGATTTTATTGCACATACTTCTTAGGTTCATATTTTCTAAGGTGAGTTTGGATTCTGTTTTTTTGCTGAGATGTATTAGGTGATTGGTTTATTTTGGGGCTGGAAGTGATGGTTTTATGAACAGTGGGACCAGGACTGGGCTGAATATCTCTGCTAATTTTTTGAACTGATATTTTACAGGGAGAAGAGTGTGGCAAGTTATATTTTGTTCTTGCTTTGATATTTGATCGTAAATTTGGATGCTTAGTTTTAAGATATTTATAGAAAAATAAATCAAATGTGGTTTGTTTGCAGAGATAGGGTGTTGTGGAGAAAGACAGGCTGGATAGATGTTGATATTCTTTATGAGGAATGATTGAAGTCCTAAGTATTGAAGAAGGTGGATTTGATAATTGGTGATAAAGGCTAGTAGAGTGAGAAGAAAGAGTAAAATAATCAGACTTAGGGGCATCTTATTTAATTTGGGTTTTATCTTTATTGTAAATTAGGATAAAAATGTTAGGAGGCTAGTGGGTTGGTTGTCGAGATGTAATTTGATAGCTATAGGATACAAGGATTACGACAATATGTGAGAGAGTCTTGGGTGATAAACTAGAGTTGGTGTAACTATTGGAATTACTTGTATTGTTTGTTTATCTACTGGAAAGAACTGATGGTATTGGTTAGAATAATGTGTGGGTGGTGATATGGAAGTATAAATGTGGATTAAGAGAGGGTAGGGAAGATTTGGGGGTAGGGTAGGGTAGTGGAGTGAGTGCGAGCATTAGCAAAGACAAATGAAGCTAGTTGATAACTTGTCAAGAGACAGAGAAAACAATCAGTGTCTTAACATAAACAGCCACAAATCTGCTGAGAGATAAGTAAAAGGAACAATGCAGTTAAAAAGGCCTCTGTGCTAGCAGATGAATGTCTTGGTTTTATTGTTCTAGGACACAGTTTTAGTAGAACAGTTAGTCCAATATCAGCTTGACCTGACTAATGGTAATAACAGTATATTTTAATATTTTAGAATTTGCCTTATTTCAGAGTGGCATAGAAGGTTAGTCATATTTCTTCCTGTTGTGCTGCACTTTATGCAACTCACAGTAAAATATCATGTGTCTTTTCACTTCCTTTATTGTATTCAATTTTCTCCACTGACTTTAATGCAAGGCCCAGAATTATGTTTTAGTATTACTAGAGATTGTCTGTAGATTGTATTTAGTGACCCCCTTTGGCATTCATTAGTTGGACGTTCATAAGAAGTCTTTTATGGTCCTTTTCTTATTTTATCATGAAGAAGTTGCATAATTGCTTTTTTTTTGCAATTGTGGTGCCCTTTTGCCAGTTATTGTCTCATTTATAGATATAAGTTACGTCTGAGCTGCCTACTTCTGTCTGAATAATAACTCACAGTAAAAGCATTTGCTACAGGGGACATATAATATATTACATGCTGCAATAACTTCCATGAGATAATATGAAGAAGATTCATAGGAAGCTACACTGGTGTGCAGAAATACTGCAGAAGTTCATGCAAATGGGAAACAGGGAAAACATATTTACAAACTGTTGTTTATTAATCATATGTACTCACTCTGGTTGTTCTGTTAATTCCAGTAAATAAAAACAGTATGTATACATAACTGCTATGAATTTTATATTAGTACAGCTTAAAATGCTGTCATCTATGTCAAGAAGTAATAAAGTGATCAAACCTTTGTCTTCTTTAGTCTAAACCTATTTTTTACCATCCAGCATTTCCAGACTCTTAAATAATTTTCATGTTTCACTTGAAATATTCAATGTCATATGCCTAAAGCCTAAGAAACTTTTGGACCAGTAAATTAAGAGCACATTTAGTAGTTAAATCAAGCTGATTGACTAGAAATAGATACTAATACAAGTTTCACTGTCCTCAGAGGTTGCAAATGGACTTTATTACTGCTGTGTAAGTAAAATGCAGGTAGCAATGCCATCAGGTTAGTCACAGCACTTTTCATGCATATATGTAATATCGCATTGATGACATAGACTGTGTATCTGAAACTACATCTGTTATCTTTTTTGAGTACAAAGTCAGTCTTTGAAAGGATTTTAATTCTACTATTCCATAAATGTTCATGCAATACATAACATGCACATGATCTCATAATGATGTGATATTGCTGGATTCCTGAAATTTTCCTCTCCTCATGTTGCTTCAAAGAAAATGAGTGTCCGAATGGGTTGCTTTTCAACACAGTGATAATTTTGAAGCTAAGTGGTTAGACTCACTGGGTCTTCAACTAAGACTTTTTCCAAAGGTCACGCCCCAGAAATGCTTAGACAAAATTGGATCAAAATGCATTTTTCTTAATCGTCCTTCAAATACAAGATGATTTTCTCTGCCACTTAAAAGAAACCTGTTGCAGTACCTATGATTCCAGCCTGCTTAAGTCTTAAAAATTCTTGGTCAATACCCAGTCCTTCTAGTTGAACGCTTAGTCTGTCTTCTTTCATATGTTAGCAAGTACAGAAGATGTATTCTTCAGTTACTGATGAAAGGTTTGATCCAATTAGTTGCATGAAGTCAGACACCTATACTGTCTTAGTTCTTTCAGATGCAGTTATTAAATTTGTTTGCTAATCTTGAATCGAAGAAACCCAGAAAAGCATACAACACTATTTGAGTATGTTACCTGTTACCTTTCAGGAAACCTGGATATCTTTTTGTATCTCATCTTTGCCAGAGTTGTCTGTCAATCCATCCATTTATTTTCAATACTGACTTTATCCAACTTAGGGTCATGGAGAAATGGACCCTACCTTGGCAGGCAGTGGGTTCAATACTGACTTTATCCAACTTAGGGTCATGGAGAAATGGACCATACCTTGGCAGGCAGTGGGTTCAATACTGACTTTATCCAACTTAGGGTCATGGAGAAATGGACCCTACCTTGGCAGACAGTGGGCATAAGATTGGTACCAAATCTGAATGAGATATTATTCCATTATAGGATACACACATGCACATTCTTAGCTGTCACTGAGAGAGAACACAATCATTCAATATTTGTATGTCAACTTCAGTTCATTTATTTACCAATAGGGCAACTTTCACGATTCAAGTAAAAACATATTTTAGATATGTTAGGAGAATTATGCATGTCCAAAACTGATCTAAAGAAAAATAAATCACTGAAAAGCAGTTATAATACATAAACAGTTAATATTTCTGTTAAGAAAATGGTTAATATTAGAATTTTCAAAAGTTTCTCACATTTCTGAAAAGTGGATAGCTATAACTTGGAGTTGAATTTGTGATAAAGTTAGTGTGGTAAGATATATGCTTTTTAAATGATACGGATAATAGAGTAATGTTGCTGGCCAGGGGCCTTTCTCTCTCTCTGTTCCAGGCAAAATCCAAACTATCCAGTTTTAGTAACATCTGCTGTAGGACCAGGGTAGAAAGTGGCAGAACTCTTTCAACAATTCATAGTTACTTGTGACTGTTGCTGAGTGGTATGCTAATAATTGTGCATGTAAATCATCTCCAGATGTTTCAATACAGCAGATTGATTAAAGAATGAAGCAATCTTTCATTTACAAGCTGTTGGATGAATATATCATAGGTTTGCCTTTCTGGTATTCCAAAGAGCTGCTACACAAATTTTAAACTCGTGGCATAAAACACCGATTTTCCCTAAAGCACAATCTGACAGATACTTATGATTCTTTAAAGGAAGTGAGGATTAATTTTAACATCTTCTAACTATTGACTCACTGCACACTACTACAAATCTGATGTAAAGAGTTTGAGCAAGTGATTAATGGTTAACTGTTCATATTGGTCCGGTGTAAAGTTTGACAGTTATATATAAACTAAATTATGAAATTATGAAACAGACTCTACTTTAAGCAGGTTTACCAAAAAATATACTCTAATGCTTTTACTATTAACATTATACTGTGAATACTGGGAGATATCAGCTCCTGCGGAGGAAGTGTTTATGACAGGGACATAATTTTACTCAGATTAAATTACCTGTATTACATAATTTTATTGATTTACAGCAGTTAAGTAGAAGGAACATCTGTTATTAGTCACTTAGTTCTGCACAGCATTTTGATTTTATTGTAGAATTAGAAAAGTCAGGTGGTTTCACTTTCAGTTATTATTAGTGCTGAAAATGATTTCTGAGGAACTTTCTTAAACTGCCTTAAAGATAACATTACAACAGAGAATAATGTATCACTAATGCAGCAGTTTACAATCATGAACAAATCTGGTCATGGCATGATCTAACACTTATAAATTGCAGATTGTCAGTTATAGAGTGCATTTGAATCTTCTCTATGAAATGTCACAATATACACTGATAAATTCAAAAGCACTATATAATTAAAAATTAATTTGTATACTTCTGCTTTTTCTAATCACCTTTTGATGTACTATTGCTTAATTCTAGACTGCAACACGTGTCTGTTGTTCATCATATAGTTAATGACTTTTCCTGCCACTCATCAGTTTGGAATGAAATCTGTCTGGCAGCTAAATTAAGTAACTATGCCTGTAGCTACATTTGGTAGGTGGATAGGTAAACCAGTTTTGTTTGTGTTTATGGTACAGAAGTGTAAAATAAGCCAGCTCATTTTCTTAAAGTGGAATGTGCGTTCTTTAGATTCTACATTCATCTCCAGAAACAGATTTGGGTTTGAAGGATGAAAAAATAGACTTTTTGAAATACAGCCTTTTTACTGCATATAAAATGTGTTCATCTTTTAGCATTCATAATGTATATTATACAAAAAGAAACAAACTGTAAGAGTACATTTTCATTCAGCCCTTTGTCTTAACATATTTCTGCATCTATCTGTCTGTCGGTCTGTCTATCTATCTGCCTTCTAAGGTTCATAGATTCATAGGTCTGAGGAGCTCAACCACATTACCTAATGTTGGGAAGCTAGCAATGTCCCTCATTAAGTAAACTTTCACCACATAGCCCCAGTGAAAATCTGAGATCACCTACCAAGCCTCCCAGACTAGTTTTAAGGTTGCTATAGAATTAAATAGTTATTTAGTAAATGCTAATTACTCAGATAGGTAAGGATAGCCTAGTCTAGAAACAGGGGATGCAGTGGGTTACATATCTGTCATGCCATCTGGTATTGTTGATGGATAGTGTATGTTTGGGTCTCTATAGCAGGTCTTTGTTTAACTACTGGCTCTTCAGCTAGGGAGTTCAAAGAGGAGGGGAGAGAGCAGAGAGCCATTTTACTGATTGTAGTTGATCTGTGAGGTAACTAGTAAACCAGGCAATGGTAGAGGTGGAGAAGTTAAGGTTAGTGACTTTGTCATGAAGAAAGGAGTGAGAGACTGCATCAAATGCTTTAGAGAGATCTAGGAATAAGCATGGCACTAGCTTATTGTTATCTCTGGTCAGGGAAATATTGTTGCTAAAGGATAGGAAGGCACTAGTGGCGCTATGTTTTTAACGAAAGCCATATTGTGTGGGGGTGAGCAGATTTTCTCGAAGTAAGTGTTCCATAACTTGCTTATGCACACATTTTTCTAGTATTTTTGAGAGTGGTGACAGGATGGCTGTGGCTCTGAAATTGGAGATTTCTATGGAGTTACCTCCTTTGTGTACAGTTAGAGTATAAAATTCTTTCCAGATAGACAGAACTTTTGATTCAGAGATAGAACAGTTTATCAGTATAGAGACTGGCTATCTGAAGGAAATAGGGAGGTAAATTATCAGCAGATGTAGAACAGGGTTTTAGTTTGCAAAATAGAGATTTAATGTAGCTGGTAGGTATTGGTTTAAGGGAAAATATGTTAGTAGAATTCTAACTAGAGGAGGTGTCAGGTGGGTTTGTAGTGTTAGAATTAGAGGGGACAGGACTTATCATCTTACTAATGGATTCAATGAAGTAGGAATTGAAAATAGGAGCTGTTTCTTGGGTTGTATTTGTTGGGCAGAGATTAGGAAATGAGGGGTTACCAGGATGTAATATTTGATTTATTACGTGCCAGAATTTCTTAGGATTTGATCTTTGTGAAGTAGGTGGGTTATTATAGAAATCTTTTTTGTCTTTGTTGATATGTTTGTACTAAGGTTTCTGAGTTTTTTATATTTTTGTAATTGGATGGGGAGCTTAGTTTTATTTTACATATATATATATATATATATATATATATATATATATGGAGTCTGCATGTCCTCCCTGCAGTGGAGTGGTGTTTGAAAGACATGGGTGAATGGGCATGCCTTCGTTGAAGGCTGGGCATCGGACTGGCACTTCGGCACCGTAAAAATCAACTGCCAATCATTAGCGGACCGGAGTTCCGCTGTGGCGACCCCTAACTGGGAAAAGCCGAAAGAAAAACAACAATAACAACACACACACACACACACACACACACACACACACACACACATATATATATATATATATATATATATATATATATATATATATATATCCAAAGAGGAGGGGGATCAGGGCAGAACCATGTGGACATCAATGGTGATAGTTTTCTGTCTAGGGCAAATAACAACAACCTTAATGGTATGGGTTATAACAAACAGATAATTACCAATTCAGCAAACTATGTATAGGTTAGTGTTCAGCTGGTACAGCTTGTCAATATTCC
>NC_056744.1:145139025-145211525 GCF_019279795.1 Protopterus annectens | reverse complement strand
TGGTGTCACCAATGACTAAGAAATGTCTGGGATATGCTGCAGGCTTATGGGACTTTAAGAGTACAGGTATGCAGTATAGATGATTTCCAGTAACAGCCGGTTGGACATGCATGTGGGTGTGGTATTAGTATTTGTGCTATGTTGCTAGGATACATCCAGTAACAGGAGGTTGGACATGCATGTGGGTGTGGTATTAGTATTTGTGCTATGTTGCTAGGATACATCCAGTAACAGCAGGCTGGACATGCATGTGGGTGTGGTATTAGTATTTGTGCTATGTTGCTAGGATACATCCAGTAACAGCAGGTTGGACATGCATGTGGGTGTGGTATTAGTATTTGTGCTATGTTGCTAGGATACATCCAGTAACAGCAGGTTGGACATGCATGTGGGTGTGGTATTAGTATTTGTGCTATGTTGCTAGGATAAACTAGCATGTTGTCTAGGACTGGGAGGCTTAAACATGGATTTCTTTAGTAATGCAGCATACGTTGGAGTAACATTTTGGTGACGTGGTAATGTACTGCTGTTGTGGTGCCATTTTCTGATTGTGGCTGAGATATACAGAGAGAGATTAGCTTCCAATATAGATACATAGGTGGATCTCTTACAGGTGGAACCAGTATGTAACAAAGCTATGAAACTAATGAAGCACTGAATGTGAACGTTTTTACTAGCACTGTGTAATACATTTATCTTGTTTACTCCAAGCTTGGCTCCAGATATCTTTATATTTTTGTTTTTGAAGCTTTGGATTTAGCTGGATTTATTGCCAAGGATTGTTTTTTTGGGGGTGGTGGTACCAGTATGTGTTAGAAGAAGTGAATTTCCAGTAAACATGAGGCAATTACAACAAGCATGAAGTTTTACCACATTTGCATTTCTATTGTCTGTCAACATGCTTAAAGTACCTTAAAGTAAGCTTAAATGTACCTATTTGAGATGGATTTTACCTAAAAGGAAGATTGTTCTAAAGCTTGCACGGGTAATTCAAGTAATGAGTATCTCAGTACCCAGTGGTGAATGTTTGGACACCTGTAAGACAACCAGTAGAGGCTCAGAACACCTTCTGAGGCTTAGGTCAGGTTACTGTATTGGCCATTGCTGGAACAGTGTGTGTGTGCGTGTGTTTTTTCTGTGATGAGACCTTAACAGAACTACCTACCTAACAGAACTTAACAGAAATACCTTTTATTTTTGGCTAGGTTAAACAGTTTAAAGCAGTGCCATATCTCTCTCTTTAAATATAATAAGTCTTTTGAATGTATATTAGGCATTTCATATATTGGTTTCTAGTTCACAGGTGCCTTTGCAGTACTCAAGGACAATATCTTTAACAGTATTATTTTACTTATGAGGGAACTACAAGGTCCTAAATATGTATGCCACTAGGGAAGGGTAAACATAATCAAATTTGAACTAAAATAACTCCTGTACATAACTCTGTAAAACAATACATAATGAGAATCACAACAGAAAGAAAAACATTTAAACTGTTGCACCATAATCAAATGTTTCTACCACTAGACTAATGGGGTCCTGAATGTCTTCTGTAACACCACAACTAAGCATTAATTCTAATGTACTTTGAAATATTGAGCAGAGGTATGTTTTCCCCCCTAAAGTTTTTAAGAATAACTTACATGATACCTGGCACAAAAATGTGTAAGCTATTGCAGGTAGATTCATATCTCTCAATGTTTGGTTAGAAAAAGTCTTCACGGTCAACTATATCTGCTGTATTTATTCTCTATAGTACCTTTGCCTAATCCGGAATTCTAGTCACAGCTTTGTCCTCTGTGGAAAGTCAAGACAGGTTACATGAAGCTGTCCCTTATGATTTTAGTTGTCTAGTATTTCTACCTCTGTCAGATCATTCCTTTCTTCTTTACTACTTAACTCTAATTAAAGTCCAGTAAGTATGCTAATCTCCCCACCTAGATCCAGTTACTGTAATTGTACCACAGCTGTGTGGGACAGCAGAAGTTCTATGGACACTTAAACCCTGATATCACTTATCTTCTTTGGAGATGAGCTGAAATATGTAATTCTAGTTCATACGATTAAGGTTATGGTCTGCTCTGTAGTGCTGAGTTTGATTATATCAGTCATCATTTGCCTAATGAGTACATTTTCAAGTCATTAAACCAGACAGTTCTTCCAAGTCACATCTGAAAAGAGGAGCTTGCACCCAGTGGGTTTACCTGGGTAACAGATAAAATTCACTGACTGAAATGCTAGCAAGCATGTGATATTTCTTAGAAGTCTGTAAAATAAAGATACTTATTCATTATAAGATCATATAATCATAGGAGTTACAAAGCAACTGAGCAGTGAGGCCATTGCTACCTTGCTAGTACCCACTGCTAGGCCTTGCTGCCTTTTTCAAGGAGGGCCAGTCAAGTCATATCAGGGGTGAATTTATGAATACCTATCTAGTTGTCCAGTTCCTTTTTAAAGGCAAATGGTGCATCACACTACTTAACCTGGAAAGGAAGCTTGTTCCAGAGAAGGGGTAGGCAATGAATGACAAATCTATCCCTCTACCTTGTCATATTTACGTGTTGGAGTGTATTTAGGTCTCTGGCCGTACAGACAACTGTTCTTTTGATGTAATGAGGTAGAAAAGGTCTTGGATTACTGGATCACTCATAGTGCTATAGTCAAAGGATCTAGCACTAGGCACTGGCTGGGGGTACAACATTAATTTAACTATAAAAGATAACATTTCCCCATCTAATCTTGCGCATGTTGCTCAGCATGCATACTGCTTTGGAAGTGGACTCATGCAGGGCAGTTTGTGAGATTTAATTTCTGAAAAGGTGCCTTCCTTTTGAATGGATTTACTCAAGTGTGTGTGTGTGTGTGTGTGTGTGTGTGTGTGTGTGTGTGTGTGTGTGTGTGTGTGTTTCGTTCATTAGAACAGGCAGTTTAGTTAATTAACTTGCTCAGCCTCAAATTCTGTATCTTAGCTACAGGTGATGACAGTCTTAATCCTCTACACCAACTACCAGTTGATTGAAATGTTCAAAATGTGTACTTTTGTCATTTATTGGTTCATGCATTTTGTTTCTCTGTTTAATGGAAAAAATATTCAAAACTATAAATTTAAAATGCACTTTAATAAACTGATGCATGGTGTCAAGGCCATGGTCTCAAGCTAAATGCTAAAAAATGCGTAGTAATCCCCTTTGGAAAAAACAGAGTACCTGCGAACTACCACATAGGAGGTAACCCCCTGAAATCTGAAGAAGTAATAAGGGATCTAGGAACCCAAGTAGATAGTCAGCTTTCCTTTGATAACCATGTTGCCAAGGTGGGTAGAACATCCTTCTATGCGACCCATCCGATCATGAAAGGGTTCGCATCAAGATCTAAGGATGTAGTGATGCCCCTCTACTCTTCCCTCATCAGACCAATTATTGAGTACAATGCACCAATTGGAATGTACCTGGCCAGGCATCTCCAGCAGCTGGAGAGACCACAGAGGTACCTCACTAAGAGGATTACTGGCCTCAAACAGTTGCCCTATGCAACACGATTGAAAAAACTAAGGCTTTTCTCTGTTGCATACCGCCTTCTCAGAGGCGATCTCTGTCTAACATACAGAGCCATGTCCAACCCAGAACTGTTGAACATGCTCCATATTAGCAAAACCAAATCTACTCAAGCTACACTCTCTAGGGATATAAACCTCAGCACAACAATGAATAGAACATGCTGGAGGGATATATTCCCTTCGCAAAGACATCCCTTGCTATGGAAAAAGGTCACAATCTACATAAGACACAGCCCCTCACTATCACCCTTCAGGAGGAACCTTGACGAGTGGATGGGTAACAGAAAGTTCACACCAGGGATCATACCAACAGCTCTACTAGATAGGGGCCAAGGGTACTAGCTGCTAGATCAAGGGCCTAGGGAACTAACCAAAGGGGCGGTGAATACCGCACAACGTGGCTGGGCTAATATATGCCTTCGGGCAGATAGCCCAGTACCTACCTATGAACCTATGAACCTATGTTGCTGTATTTAACAAGAAATACATTAAATCAGGAAGGTGAATCAAACAACATGTGCATTTATGCATGGTCCTAAAATGTTTGCAGGGGGCCCATTGTTTGAAAACAGCCCAGGAACCAAGTTACATTTAATATGTCAGTGGCTGGGTATATTTTCAATGAACATGAGCTTCAATACATTTTCAATTAATGTGAGCTTCGATGTATTTTCAATGATGGCAACTTCAAGGTAAGAGAAGTTTGGTGTTGCTCATGCTAAGTCTGTTTTAATATGCAGCTATTTTGTTTAGCAAATGGCCATTGGTGTTTGTGCTTTAAAAACTGTAAGCAGTGTTAGTAGTGCAACAGGTAGCATACTCACCTTTTGTGCAGAAGGCTGTGGGACTTCTTCCACACCATGTAGATGGTTTGCTGACAATGCAGTGCTGTGTAAGGGGGTGCTGTACACCCGAATGTATCATTTTCAGATGACATGTTTAACTGAGGCTGCATCTGCCTGCATTGATGGTAGGTGTTGTAAGATCTTTTACATCCACCTGAGCTATCAAAAAGAGTAGGGTGGAGTTCCCCTATGTCCTGGCCAAATTTCCCCAAGAAGTACAAATACCACCAAGGGTCTCCCCTGAGAGGAGGCTATTTGCCTTGTGGGACTAACCTAGGAAACAAAGGATAGATACATTAAAATTTTAAATTTAAATCCGTATCTCTGTCATCACTTCAAAAGAAAAGAAGAAAATAGTGTGCAGGCTGACAGTTTTAAACAATGTTTATGGTAACTGGGTATACAGACAATGGGATGCTGGAATGGCTTTGGGGGGCTACTCCATTACTCTGCCTAAGGCTCAATTTGACCATGATTCAGCTCTGCCTATAAGCAAGGTGCAGATCAACCATAAGGAGTCTGTATGATACTAAGCATAGAGATAAAGCCTCCAATTTTTCATGGTAGCTCAGCTCTTTTAAGCCCATGATCTCTTTAGTCCCAAACTTCTGAGGTCTTTCCAACTGCTCAATATGCTTAGTAAGGTACATCCCAAAGTAGGCATTGTACTCAGTGATGGAGTACAAAGTTGAGGAATTTTTTGATCTGGAAGAAATATCTTTTGCTATGAGCTGTGCAGGGGAAAAGGGTTATCTAAACACCCTTTCAGTGTAATGGTCAAATGTGAGAGTGTTATCCAGCCAAGTACCTAGGACTCTTACTACATTTTCATTTTGAAGTGGTGAGCTATCTGTTATTATAAGATGGAGGCAGGGGAGCTTGCCAAATTCTACAAATGTTCCACTTTTTGGCATTGAGTCTGCACCCATTTTTGTTGTTGTTGTGTCTTTCAGCTTTTCCTGGTTAGGGGTCACCACAGCGGAACTCTGGTCTGCTAATGATTGGCAGCAGATTTTTATGTGCCGAGTTGCCGGCCCTGACGCACAACCTTCAACGAAGGTACGCCCATTCACGCATGTCTCCACACATAAGATGCTCTAGATGAGAATCGATCAGGACAACGCCTTACTGTGAGGTGACAATGCTACCGCAGCACCACCACGCACACCCATTTTTGTATAAGTAGCTATTGTCAAGAGTAAGCTCCTGTTGGAATACCTATATGTCAAAGGGGGACTTGACAATGACTCCCAGACAACAGTCATCCATGAACTTTGTTAACAAGAGATCCTCATTTCATAACTGATGATCTGAGAAGTAAATACTGAATGGCAGAAGTCCCAGTACAGATCCCTGAGCAACTTCACTGGACACATTCATGCTCTTAGAGGACCCACTGCCTACTTCTACTGTATGAGTCCTGTCTCTATGCTAGCTGGCATGCCACCTAACTACATACAGGTCCATTTGTAGCTCCTTCAGCTTATTTATTATATTTGCATGCGGTATTGTATTGGATGCCTTGGCTAGACCAAGGTACACTGTGTGACCAGCTTGCCCACAATGTATGGTGTGAGTAACCATCTCGAAGAAGTTCATAAAATTCATTAGACAAGATCTACACTTGATATAGCCAAACTGCTGGGGGGTGAGTCTGATAAAATTTTTGATGTCATAGTTAATTAGGCTAGTTATGATTCGTTCCATGGCTTTGCATATAAAATTCACTAGACTGATAGGTCTCTAATTCCTGGGGTCAGTGGTAGGGTCACCCTTGTGGAGTGGCATGACAACAGCTGTGTGTTAAACCTGTGGGACAAAGCCAGTTGCTAGGGTCAGGATGATGAGTAGGTCCAGCAATGCTTATTTAGTGCTATTACTTAGGCAACTGAGTATGTTGTCAGGCTCCATGGGATGAGGTATTCTTTGTTTTGGAGAGTACCTTCACTACATGTTCTTTTGTGATGATTGGTTGATTGATTGCATCAGGAATAAGTGGGTTTAGAATAGATGTTGCGAGGGTGAAGTTGGCTGTATGCTGGCAATTTTAGCTAGACTGGACTAGGTACTACCATTATGTATAAGGTATGGGCAATGTTTTATTTCCCTGACATAACTAAAGCAACATTTGCAGTTAACTTTGGCTTCTGTAGCTAATCTGAGTTCATGGGATGCCTTCATTTTTCTGATATCCTTTTTTAGTTCCAGATCTAGCTTTTTGAAATTCTTTTTAACTTGGGGTCTTTTGTTCTGCTATATAGGTTAAGGAGTTTCTTTCTTTTTCTTTTAAACATCTATGTTCACTTGGATTTAGTTGGGACTGCCAAATTAACACATTTATTTAGGTGTGAGTAGAATTTGTCTGCATACCTCTTTGGTGTATAAACATTGCGGGAAATACTGTTGTCAAATGTGGAAACTGCTTCATAGAGTTGTAGGAGATCTGTGTATTTAAAATCCCTTCATTATTTGATATTTGTTTCGCCAGTTTGGCGGTTTTGATGGATGAGTTTAGCCATTTGTGGTCTGACTTGACCAATGAGTTTGTTAGGACAAGGTCAAGTATATTCTGTCCTCTAGTGGGTTCCTTAACAATCTGGTCCAGAGAGGTCTTATTTATATAATCTAAGGAGTTTTCTGCATATCCTACATTGGTGGTGTAGGCCCCCAATTTATCAATGGGTAGCTAGGATAACAGTGTTACTTATGTATTTATCAAGAATATTTATGAATGTTATATGATTTTCTGGAGACACAGAGGGGGTCCTGTAGCATGCTATGATCTGGTAGCTGATTCTATTTAGGGTGATTTGAATCCTATAAGCTCTTCTGGGTCTTGAGAGATCTGTTTCAAGATACGATGGTCTTTAACAAATATGGATATGCCACCAAATTTCAAGTCTAAATGAATGGTAAGCACAGATCCCTGGTACTAAAAGAGTGCTTCCTATGGTCTTAAACTAGGTTTCTGTAACAATGCATACATAGATGTACTCCAAATGTAGGGGGGCCTCAATGTCATCAGTTTGTTGTTTAGACTTCTAGCATTAAGTAGAGCCATCTTCATATGGTCCAGTGGTTTGTTTTGGAAGTTAGGTTAGGAGGGCCATCAAATGGACCCTGCCTTAAAAGGCTCAATGAGACCAGTGAAAACGTTCACCAGTACGCACATGCCTTGGAACAAGAGGGCAAACTTCCCTTTGTGAAGCAAGTACAACTGTCAACCATCTCATTCTATGCTGACACATACTGGATTCCCCAAAAATCATCATCATCATCCCCCTTTTCCCATTTTCTACACAGTTCAGGGTGTTGTATCAACTATCGCCATCTTTCTTGATTCATTGTCACTTCCATAGGTCTTCTTTCACACAATCCATCCAGCTCGTTGCTGGAAACCTTTGCTTCCTCTTGCCTTCTTCTTGTCTGCTCCCAAATCTTCTTCAGCAGATTGCCTTCTGCTTTCCTGCACATTTTCCTGAACCATTGTAATCTGTTCTGTTTGTCCTTCTCTGCAATTGGAGCTACTTAGACTTCTTCTCTGATGTCCGCATTTCTTTTCTCTGTCCCACAGTGTGCATCTGACCACCCACTTCAGGCACCTTACCTTCATCACCTTGGCTTCCTCAACTGATCTACCTTCACTAGTGAAATTTCTGTGCCATACTGTAGTACTGATTGCATCACTGTTTTATATACCTTAGTTTTCAGTTTCTTTGGCATTCTTCTGTCACACTCTACCCCTGACACTGTGCTATTTGGCTGCAGTCAATCTGATTCTAGCTCTGACTTTTTCATACAAATTAGAGATTTCCCTTTACGTCTCAGATACTCGAAGCTGTTGACCTGTTCCACTATTTTCCTTTCTGTTTCATTTCTCAATTTCTTCTGATTTCCCTCATTTGCTACCATTATAACTCTCTTATCTCTATTCACTTTCATGCTTTCAGTTTTCCATTTCATTCCCCGGTCATTTGCTGAAGTTCATGTTCAAAGTCTGTCTGTAATGCCACATCATCTGCATACAGCAACTTTGTTTATCTGTCCCCTACAACTTGTTTCCTAATGTAGTCCATCACCAGTAGGAGCAGCAGTGGGCTCCGAGCTGACCCCTGCTGCTCATCCACTCCCACTGGGAACCACTCCATGAGTCTGAACACTGTTCGTATTTGTGTCATTGGGTCCTTGTACATTGCCTGCTCTAATGCTACCAGTGCTTCTGGGACTTTGAACCATTGCAAGGCTGCCCAAATCAACTTTATTGGGACCTTGGTATATGCTTTCTCCAAGTCTAGGAATAGCCAGTTGGACTCCTTTCTCATCTCTAGCTTCTTTTCAACTTACATTCTTACTGCAAACATTGGGTTGATTATGCTGCATCCTGATCTGAATCTGAACTGCTCTTCTCCCATCTAATTTCTACTACTTTGTGTATTCTTCTATCAATCACTCTCTCCAGAACTTTTATGCGACGTGACAGGAGTTTGATACCGCTCTGTCTCCTTTGCTCTTGTACACTGGTACTAGTATGCTTATTCACCAGTCATCTGGGATATGCCTTTCTCTCCACACTGCTATGAGTACCTACAGGAGAGAATTTTCCCTGTCTCACACAACATTTTGATCATATCTGCTGTGACCTCATCTGAGCCTGGTGCTTTCTCTGGCTTCATTTTCCTTAGTGCTATACTTACTTTTTCTAGAATAGGATCATATTCTTTCATTGTAGGCTATGTCTTGGGAAGTACAGTTTCTGCTGGGTTTCTTCATTCAGAAGCTGCTGGAATTACATCCTTCCATCTCCCTTTGATGCATGGTGGAATGGTGAGCAGGTTGTTGCTGGCATTCCTTAGGAAGGGTCTCTGATGTCTGTCTTCTTTATCTTTCTGTCTTTCCCTTACAACCTGATAGAGTTTTTTTGTACCATCTAGTGAGTCAGTTCCTAAAAACTGGTAGAGTGCCTCTGATGCCATCTTCTTTACTACTGCAAATGCTCTCTTAGCGTTTTTGTTAGCCAACAAGTATTCCTTCTTTGCTTGGTCCACCTTTTCTATCTCCCACTTTTTCCTGCACTCCTTCTTTCTTTTAAAGACTTCCTGGACTTCTGCATTCCACCACCAGCTTTCCTTATGTATCCTATTTCCATACCTGGCTCAGTCTGTAATCAGTGTTCTCCTATCTAGAGCATACTGCACACCACAGTTGATGTCCTAAGTCTATACAACTCTTCCCCTGATAGGCATCATCTACTGCCTACAACTCCAATCTTGGTTGAGCTTGAGTTGGAAATATCCAGCATGTTTTTGAGAGGTAAGAGGAACCCCAAAGAGACACAGAGAGAACATGCAAACTCCACACAGACATTGGCAGGCGGTCAGGACTGAACCTTGTATCTTGTGCATGGGAGGCAAGGACCCTTGATCATTATGTTAACTGTGTCTTGCTGGCTAGATCCTCAACTAGAATGTCACCACGTATTTAAACATTTTTTAAAGCCAATCATCTTTTTTTTTTCAACCATGAAAATGGTTGGTTTTTAACAATTGGTTAAATACCCAGTGTCATTCTAGATCCCCCTAGAATGACACCAGATAGTTATCAAATTGTTAAAGCCAATCATTTTTTATTTTTTTATACTTTGGAATCATTTTGGTGCTGGAAGGATTTCTTTCAATGGTAGGGTCTTACCTGCATTTGTGACTTTCATGGAGATATCTGTCATGTCTCTCTCTATATCCCTTGGGGATTTGAGTGCTAAGTCATCTACCCGAACATGGACCACCATCATGTCATATTCATATCTGTGAGGTTGAAGGGTTCTCAGGGTCCTTGCAACTTTGGCAGTCATGGCCCCTGTGAGACAGCTCATTGTCACCCTGCATTTGTCCAGCCTTATGAGTGTGGAATCATTGTGCCTGACTATGACATCATCTATCACTAATATATTTCTATATGCATTTGAAGATTGCTTTGGAGTAATTGGTCTAGAATGTGCTGTTCCTGGTGACTTCCTGATGTGTTCTCATTAACCTGTGTTGCAGTGCTTGGTTTTTGCTGAGCCTTGCACCTACTAGTCTATTGTAGCTTGGCTAATGACTTTTTAAGTGCCTCAGTATATGATCATTTACATGTGTATGTGCAGAGTGTGGTGTACGTGAGTAATACCCACAGGATATGTTTGTTTGTGAGAGTGTGGCCTCATATTTGCTAGGTAGTTGCATCTTTCACAGATAGCCAGTGGCAAGTTAAATGGTAGATTATTAACTGCGAGCATCAGACAATTCTACATTTCTGGAGCATACAAAGTACTATGATCCTGGCAACAGAGGGGAGACAGCTGGCTGGCCTTTCATTTTCAGACCAAATGTGTAAGGTGTGTAAAGGAAGAATAAGAGAATGTAGTAGTGTTTTGGCTCCTGAATTAAAGTATTAGTTTAAAGAAAAATAATAAATGTAGATTAATTTAGGATGATCTCTTAGTTAACTGTATGCAGCAAATGTTCTACTATAACTTGACTGTAAGGTCAGTTTGGTACATGCTAAAAGGGAATAAGCAAAGATAATAGCATTTTGGCTCCTAGTTTAAGGTATTGAGTTGAGGTAGTAAAATAACCATAGTTAAAAGTTTTCAAACAGATTAAAACTGCAATTTAAGGTAAAAAAAGTGTAAAAATCATAGAGAGAATACTTAGTTTAAATAGGGTGAGATACAATCTAATATAACAGCAGCCAGGCAACCGTTTTAAAAAGAGGTTTGCATTTCCACCATGGACTAGATGCAATTGTTTAATCCAAGGGAAGAACATAAATGCATTATATTCCTACTATTCCTAATTTCTCCATATCTACCATATATGTTTTTGTGAGATATATACTGTCCATTTAGTATTTCATTTTCTGTTCTGCTATTTATTCCACCAGATTCATAAAACGGTGCCCAATCCCCTTAATGTGATTTGCATACCCAGTATAGTATATGTTCTAGACATGTACATAATTGATAAAGGGACAATGCAATGTTGCCCACCATGTATGGAAAAATGTTAAGGGACATGAATGCCTCTCTGTGATTTAGTATACTACAAGGTTGGTGCACATCACAGCAGACATACCTAAGGGAGCCTCCATCAGCTGTATGGTGCAGCTGTCAACAGTTCACATTCTGCTATAAATTTAGAAAACACTACAGGTGCTGGAAACACTTGTGGTGGGTCTGATGCATAGTCACACCTGGAGAATTGTCCTTCTCCATAGTTCAGATACAGGTCAATTCGTAAAGGTTTCAGCTGCATTACTCAGGACTGTGGAGCTGGTCTCATTTACATATTATATTGTTTTGGGAACTTCTTGGAGGAGATGCTCACATTGGCTTCAGGTGATGGTATGGTGTGTGGGTATACCTTCATGTTTATGTGTTTAACATTAAGTCATGTATGTTTCAGTGCATCCCTATATTTTACAACTGCATTTAGCCTTTTCGTCTCTATTTGAGATATGTTGTTGCTCAGCTAAGTTGTGCTGAGGAGAGTGCTACTTGTACAGGGTTATTTAGTAGACAGGTGGCATTTCAAAAAACTTAGGTATGTAGTTGTGCCTACTTAAATTTATGCACCTCCTCCACTCTGTGCTCTGTGAGTGTCAGGTTTCAGAATCATGAAGGATGGTACTAAGCTTAATTTGCATACCTACTACTTACCTGGACTCCTTCAGCTATGCACTGATGTTTGTTGATAGTCTAGAGCAGTTGGGTGCTTTTATGAGCTGCATGTCTTTTGGGCTGTCTAATGGCCTTACACAGTTGCACACCATAAATATACACAGCACCACAATAAACTATTAAAGGACAAAGAGCAGCAGCCGATTCAGCTTCAGGAACCACAGGCAAGTATGCACACACAACGAATGGTTCACACAACAAATAGTTTACCTAGGTTTCGTCTTTTAATTTTAAACAGACTTCCTCAGAACTACAATCAAATGTATTAACACTAACACAGCCTTTAAATACTCACATTACCATACATAAATTAATTAATTGATTCAAATTAACCTATGAATGCACATCAATTTAATAATCCATTTCATTAAAAGAAACAAAACCACACAAATGGAAGTAAATGTCAAAAATATATATAATGTGTGAATACAAAATTAATCATTAAATTTAATTTTATTTATATTTGTTGTATTATTAACCCATAAGGTGTCTGTACTTTAAAATAGAGGCTATACTAATGTGGTCATTTATACCAGGAAAAGTGGTGGCATCTAACATTAACTGCCACCTCATCTCACTGATATCAAGATGGACATCAAAAACACTTCCTTGACTGTCTTTAACAATGTGTTGGATCACACAAAACTTGAATTCATGCCCTTTAAATGATTCAATATGTCTAACCAGGGCATTAGTATTTCTCATGTGCTTGATATCAAGCACATGCTCCCTAATTCTGTCCCTAAATGCCCTACTAGTCTTACCTATATAAAAGGCAGGACAACAACAACATTTAGCTAAGTAAACCACATTGTTAGTATAACAATCAAAGTGCCCATGAAGATTAACAGTTGCACACCATGTTTAGGAATATTGCTTATAGTTTCTAGGCCTGGCCCTGTATCTGGAATTCTGTGTTGTAATTCAATATACATTGTAGACCTCACAGCAAATACCCACTCATAGTTCAAATAGCCACATCTGTCAGTCATCTGCATAACTGATGAATACTCTTAAACAACTGTATTAGTTTGTGTTATGTTATAAAAATAGTACAAAGAAAATGTTTGCTAGAAATCATGAGGTACTTTTAATCATTTTCATTCCTGTTAAATAATTCATGCAGCTTGAAAAGATAAAGGCTAGTCTAGTCTTCCTCTAGTTTGTAAGCACAAAATCATATGTGAAAATATGTGAAACAGTGCATTGAATAAATATTACTAAAAAAGGAAGGCAGGTGTTATCATTAATACTGCTAAAATAGCCCCTCAAAATCTATTTGAGAAATGCCATACACGTGTCAGACATGTATGTGTGAAATAAGCCCTTATGTTGATAAATGTTCACAGACAGGAGTGTTATGCACTGCCCGCATATAGTTCTCAAATACCCACTGTAGCAGGTACTTATTGAATGTTCAAGGTGATTTCACTAGCTGTTCATCAAGGTGTTTGCCTTACAAACACAAGGTGTGGGGTTTGAGTCTCACAAGGGATAATTGGCTAGGCTTAAAATGGCTCGCAAGGGCAGTTAGCTTAGTATGACTCTATGAACCTAATGTGTGAGCATTTATGATGTGTCTGCCATCTCTTCATCTGGGAGGCAGCAGCTAATAGTAAGTGTCGGCACCAGCAGCTATCAATCTCCCAATGCATTTTATGTGATGTCACAATGATGTAAAACCATTACATATTGTGCATTGCATCACATTCTGCTTTCATTTGTAAACACTGCTTCTCCTAATGTTCCAGATGTCTCTGTTGAAAACTTATTAGAACTTCCTATTCATAGGTTCATAGGTTCATAGGTTCATACTAGGCTATCTGCCCTAGGGCATTTATAAGCCTAGCCAGAATGTGTTTGGCTTTCACCACCCATTTTAAATTTATTTTGCTATGCCCTTTTTCGAGGTTAGTATACTGTGCCTCTGTCTAACAGTGACACAGAAGTGATACCCGGGGTAAACCTACGATCTCCCATCCACTCATCAAGATTCCTCTTGAAGAGAGTCAATGAGGGACTCTGCCTAACCTGGACTGGGATTTTATTCCAGAGTGAAGGGAGCCTCTGGGTTATGAATCTGTCCCTCCAGCATGTCCTATTTATTTCAGTGCTGAGGTTCAAGTCTCTCGAGCGCGTAGCTCGATGGGATTTGGATTTTCTGAGGTGCAGCATGTCCATTAATAACGGGTTGGACATGGCTTTATACATCAGACACAGATCGCCTCTGAACAGGCAGTATGCCACTGAGTAGAGCTGGAGTTTCTTTAATCGGGCAGCATATGGCATGTGTTTGAGCCCTTTGATCCTCTTGGTGAGGTACTTTTGGGGTCTTTCCAGTTGCTGCAGGTGTCTGGTAAGGTACATTCCAAAAGGGGCATTGTACTCAATTATGGGCCTGATGAGGGATGAGTAAAGAGGCACGATGACCTCCCCTGATCTAGATGTGAATCCCTTCATGATTAGGTGGGCTATATAAAATGTTTTTCTAACCACTTTGGCCACGTGGTTGTCAAATGAGAGATTGCTATCAACTTGGGTCCCCAGGTACCTAATTACTTCTTCTGTACTTAATGGATTACCACCTATGTGGTAATTTGTGGGCACTTTGTTTTTGCCAAAGGGGATGACTATACACTTTTTGGCATTTAGCTTGAGGCCATGACTCTGGCACCAGTTGTCTGTTTCTATGAGGCCCTTTTGGAGGATGCTTGTGTCGGCTGGAGAGTCGATTATGGCGCCCAGTTTGCAGTCATCTGCAAACTTGGTCTTCATTATCAGCTAACATTCATGGGATTCTTCTGTTAAAGTCATTGCATGTGACATGCATAAGTGTGGAATGACACTGCACTAGGACACACCAGTCTCCTCTTTGACCACCAATGTTGGATCAAGTCCAATGTGGTTTAAAAAACTTCAATGTGGTTTAAAAAAAACTTACAAATAATGAAATAATTTTCAGTCTTCAAAAAGTATACTACATATTTTTCTTATTAAGTCCCTAAATATTCCATTATCCTTTGTTTGCTCTTTTTAAGGTACAGTTTGCCATGGCTATGTTTTTTATTCCCATCTTAAATTTACAATAAGAATACAGCAAAACATTAGTATCTTTACATTTATTTTATTGTTTTTATTCCACATCAACTGAACATTAATTAGTCCCAGTATTCCTCCTCAGTTTCCATGATCATGAATCCAACCTTTGGTTGGACTTGATCCAACATTGGTGATCAAAGAGGAGACTGGTGTGTCCTAGTGCAGTGTCATTCCACACTTATGCATGTCACATGCAATGACTTTAACAGAAGAATCCCATGAATGTTAGCTGTTGCACTCCCGACCATTTTGGTGGGTACTGTAACCCCATCTGGTCATTATCAACCAAAGTCTACAACATTATTTAGGGCAACCCCCCAGGACAGGCAAACTATTCCCCCAGCTGACTTCTCAGGAGCTGTGACAGCTAATTAAACCCCCGTTTCCTGGGCTTCAGTAAGGACTCCATTTCTTAACCATAGAATCAGCGAGTATCTGTAAATGCTTTCAATGTATGAAGTGAAGATCATTTCTGTAGCTGCAGCCAGAATACACCTGCACCATCATTAATAGTTTTCCCCAGCAATGCATGCAGTAAGTCACAGTGTTGTTACTTCTGATTTTTAATCAAACATACTTTAAAAATGACTTACAAAAAAAAACAGTGATGAACCTTTGATTCTTCATCATGGCTGAATCTCATTTTGGTAAACTCAGAGCTACTTTTTACTTTGCATCTTAGACAGTGAAACACTGAATACATGACATGTCTCCAACCTGTGTTATTGAAGACAATGAAATACTGTTTGGCTAAGGAGTTAGAGGAACATGGTTCTCGTCTCAGAAACAACTACATTTATCATTCTACAGGGCTGTTGCTGACTCATTTTCTCTCTTACATGCCCATGGGTCCTACTTTTGCAAATCAGCATGTCACTTATGTTTTTCATAAAACATAAAAGCAGTATTTATTTATTTAAATATGTTTTCCAGGGTTGGGCACTGATGCAGATGGACCATTTTCAGACCTTGTCTGACAGCTTTCAACACAGGGCAAAGTTTACAGTAATGTATTATTATAAACTTGAAAACATACAGATAAGTAAATTACTGAGGAATGCAGATAGAATTTGTATTATTCTTATGTGATTTACAATATGTACACAAAGGGGGGAGTCATGTAAAATAAGGAGAAGGTGAAGAAATTAAATACGAATGTTAAAGGCACGAGAGGATGGAGGCTTTAACGGAATGGAGGGTTTAAAGCAGTTGTCTTGGCATGAGGAATTAGACTGCTGAGGAATAGTATGGAAAGGATGTAATGAAAAAAGGGTTGGCATTTATGTTGAGTGATTGTTTAAGGAACATTTCTAGGTGGCAACCTGATTGTGATGTTATTTAAGGGGGACGAGAATTCTTTGTAGATATTAAGGTTTTTAATGTTAGGAGTGAAGCATTTCCATTGTGTAGGTGCTAGGACAAAACTGGTTTGATTACTGTAGTGAAATCAGCTAAAAGGAGAACACAGAGATACGGCATTGGATGATAGTGATCTGAGCTGATACTTTGTTGTATTAAACACCTGCTAGCAAGATGGGAAAGATTCCATTTTTATGTTTTAATAGGAGGGGATTTATTTGTTGTTTTAAAAATCTGCTAGCAAGAAAGGAGAAGAATTCCATTTCTATTACTTTGAATAGGATAGAACCTAGGAGAAAACCACATACTGGCTGGATTGAACAGTTTAGATTTTAAGAGGTCAGAGCAGTGATGTTCTCTGAGGGGGAATCAATTAATGTCATATGTAGATTCATTCTCCTTTATTCTTCTAAACTCCAAGCATGCTATCACTACAAACTGTAATAAAACAATTGTACTCCTCCATCAAATCTTTTTTGAACCAATCTAATCTTTGACTAAATCCAAACAAAATAAAAACTCTATGTTTCATCCTCAAACAATACTCTGATCACAAAATACCTTTACTATATCATCCACACAAACACTAGACTCAAGGTTGTCAAACATACTAAATTAATTGGGGTCACCATAGATAAAACTCTTTCGACTTTTCCCTGTTAAGGGTCGCCACAGCAGAACTCCCGTCCACTAATGATTGGCAGTGGATTTTTACGGTGCTGAATTGCCAGCCCGACGTCCAACCTTCAAAGAAGGCACGCTCATTCACGCACGCACCTACCTGCATGTCCTTAACATCACTCGACCACAGGGAGGACATGCAGACTCCACACAGAAGGCGCTCCAGCCGAGAATCGAATGGGATAACCTCTTGCTGTGAGGTGACAATGCTAACCACTGCACCACCGCGGCTACCATAGATGATAATCTAAAATTTGACCTACACATCAAAATACTAAAAAAGACATATGAAACTAGATCTCCTGTACAAAGCATCTCCCAGCCTTACCTTGCAATGTAGAAAGACCATTGCTATCTCATATGTATTACCACCTCTGTCCTGTATCTGTCACCTACTAACAAATGTCAGCGTCTTCCTTTTAACAAAAATAATGTTATAATAAAATAGCAAAATTTGCAACCAGCCTTCCAAGCAAAACCAATCATTACCTAGCAATCAAGCAACTAAACTGGGTGAAATTTCCTAGCTATCAAAATTCATTGAGCTTAACCTGGACCAAAGTAAACTTCATCAACCAAACAAATGTCCAGTGATGCTATGATACTTCCCATTGTCCAGCACTGAAGCCATTAATGCTATGATACTTTCAATCTAAATCTTTCAGGTCAAGGACACATATCTTTCGCAAGTTCATAGATCAAGCAGTTAACACAGTGAAGCAATGCATTCCATGTATGTATCCTAATGTTGGAATACTCTCCCACAAAACCTACGACAAATCATAAATCCAAAATGCTTTAAAGCAAACCTTCAGACCCACCATCTTGGATTCCAAACTAGGTTCCTGCCACCCTTCTGGTTAAATGTTGATACAGCTTTATCCATCTGTGGTATTCTTTTGTTCTTCTAGCGTAATCTGAGCTTCTGGGCTTTCATTAGAAGATCCAATAGCTTAGCCACACTTACCAGTTCTTGCCAAACAATCTGCTATCTGGTAGCAGTGCCATTCACATCCTATTGCACCTGTGTGTTAACATAATGGCAGTTCTTAACATTATCATTGCCACAGTAAAACTGAAATGTAACCCTGTGGAAAGGAATGATTTCCAGTCACCTTCTCTTCTGTTCTTTTTTCTCTCTTTGTATACTAATTTTTCTATCTTGAATGTGATAGTTAAGATTTGCTTTGTACTTACTGTATTGTGTTCTATTGAATAGTATCGTATTGCATTGTATTGTAACATTTGTTAAACGTGGAGCTTTTTGATATGGGCCTCCATTGAAAAGAGGCTTCTCATGACCCATTTAGACTTTTCTGATAAACAAATTCTTATGAATAAATAAATGACTAAATAAATGTGTACATACATACATACATACATACATACATAAATAAACACTGTCTCACCCCACAAAAGGCAAACTGGTTTCCCGTCACAGCCTGTTTCATAGTCTTTCTCTCTACCCTTACTTTTAAAATACTAAACAGTTCTCTTTGCATATCCCTAAGAAGTAAATTCCAAATAAAATCCTCCCAATCTCTCATATTACAGGACAATAACAACAAAAAACAACAATAACATCTTAACACTAGTCCCCCACCTCTTTTGGCCTTGCTAGAGGTGAAATGTCCTTTAATAATATTGCCCCTGCCATTTGTAATCATCTCCCTGCATGACTCTGGCAACATGCTGAGTACTTTCAGTTCAGAACAGAAATAATGGTACACATAAAAGACATATACAAGTATGCCTGCATTATAGATAAAGGATAATCTCCACCAGTCAGCTAACCCCTCCATCTTCTTCCTATATCCACACAGAGGACATAACTCTTAAAATTGTTAATGTATAACATATGGCCTTTTCTCTATTGTAAAATATGTAAATGTAACTTTAATTATTCTTTCTGTTGTAGTTGTAGTACTAGGGGTACATGAAGGTCTTCTGCTCCAGCCAATTAATGACTCTACCCACTGCTCTAATAACTGATTCTTCCTCTGTTTTTTTTTTTTCATAACTTTATACTGTCTCATTTCATTTCCCTAGGTCATACTTCTGTTTGACTTCCTGACTCCACTTTCTTTCTTTTTAGAACTTTTCTGTACAGACATTACTGCATTTGCATGAATACTTATACTTTAAATGGTTTTAGACTGTTGGACAACAGAAGATTTTTAGCCTATGCAAAAACTACAACTAATTTTGTGTCCTTGTATTATACTTAAAATACTGTATTTGAATCTTTTGCTTGTACTTTTATACCTTCTGCACTCTAGTCATGGCTGAAAAGGGAGCATGAACCAGCCCACACACCTGATCAACAAAGAATGAATTAATAAATGACTGAATGAATAACTATATAAATAAATACAATTCCCAACCAGTTGTGCTCATTAAATTGGTTCCTCACCAAGTTGTAAGTTGACAAGTCATAAGAGAAGCATGTGTTCGATAGTTTGTCTGACTGCAAACATGTAGCAACAATTTTCAAAGGTTTAACTGTGAAGATTGATTGTTCAGTTATGGAAGAATGTGTACATATGAATACTTGTTTGAGTTGTCTCCTTGCAGATCATGGTATACCATTAATGTACATAGTGATTAATAACAGCAGATAACAGCTGTGTGGGATAAAACTGTAGTTAACCTCCAGGGCACCCTTTGCAATTCCCCAAATGGGACTATATCATATGTTCGAAGTTTGAAAACTTTGAACGTTAAATAATCAAATTAATTAAATAAGATTAAATAATCTTCATGTATTCCATCTGCTCCCTGGTTTATTTTAACCACTTTTTCTCTCCATTTTAGAGTATATTTTGTTTGTATTTTGACCCTCCTTGTCCAGTCATCTGTATCTGTCACTGCCACCCTTGTTTGTCTTTTCAGTTATGTCTATGTGCTCCATGTTGCCTTACCTGCATGCACTTTCCATCCCACAAAAAACAAACATGTACCATCCCCATCTTGAGTACCTCCCCACTGATTGTCCCATGCATGCATATGCTTCAACCAGCTTCATTTATTCCTAACTTCATGCCTTGTAGAGGCATGTGTTACACATTCCATTCCATCTACATTTTTAATGCTGTCATCACATAGTTAATCTTCTAAGTGCATGCTATTTTTTTTTGCTTTACATTGACTACAGCACAAATTACTTGCTGTATACATAGTTACCATAGTAGAGTACTCCACAATCTGCCATGGTTCAGTTTTGTCTTACTTGAGAATTTCTGTGTTTTATTTGACTTCATTAGCTATTTGGAGACTTTATCAGGCTGGCATTTTGTTCCTTTTTGATATAGCAATCCCCAGGACCTTCTGGAATCTGTGCCAACATGTATGCATTTACAAATTCAGATAGATATCTAGTCCTGTATCTTGGCAATTGACCCCACCCTCGTCTGACAGTGTCTACAGATAACAGTCTCATGTTTCTTCAAGTATAACTTGGGGTAAAATGCATCCAACTGAATCAAAGAAAACAAAGTTTCAGATGAACAAGCAAAAGAAAAACAACTTTTTTTTGTTTTTTTGCATGGGGACAAGCCACCTGTGCTGCCCACGTGGGGTCTCTTATGTACTAATTAAATGGTTGCACAACTGTGAAGGAAAAAGAAATGCTAAAAAAAAAACTTTGACAGAAGCCATATCACTACTGACACTCTCCTCTCTCTGGAAAATGGCTTAAGAGTTGTACATCTGGAAGCATAAACAAGGAGTTGAAATGCTGTCCACTTTACACTCGACCACTGCTAAGGAAGCCTGCAAAAATATTCGGAACATGGCAGATAATGACTATCTTCCTTTTCTGTTCTTTGTTATCTCACCCGTTTTTCATTTTGTTTGTAAAACACCAAGTATTTTTGCTGCAGTCAGCTTTCAGTTTAAGTCAGTGTTCAGCATTGAGAGGCACTTGTTAAATATCCACCTTCACCCAGGATGTTCCTATCACAAGGGCAGCTTTCGATGATGTTTTCTGCTGTTTATGATGGTGCTTCTTGTGCTGATTGACACTTACGTGGATGGCAGATTGCTCTGCTTGATATTTTAACTAATTACTTCCTTAAGAGTTACTGCTGTGTTCAGTGTTGGAAGCAGTAGTGCGCTATTAACTGCTGCAAATATTTTGGCGGTACTGGCTGCCCATAGTAATGTCTAGCCTGAAGCATACCAGCTGCTCCGATAATGATGCTGTTTTTTTTTTCAGCAGCCTTTTTTTTAGATGCCTCCACTGGCTACTGATTCATTTACTATTTCAGTGGGAAAGACAAAAATATGTCCAGGTGTCACTTTTGCATTTATGACCCAGGAAATGAATCCAGTTAAGTGACTGACTTGGTCATGTAGTGTGTAGTTGTCAGTTGAGATTTAAACCCAGATCTATGTGATAAATCTCATTAGCAGCTCATAACATCAGCCTTGTCTGATATACTTAAAACACAATTTTACTACTAATATAATGAACAAATTAATCCTATAGTCTTCTTTAATATTACAGAATTGTTACATGCTAAAAGTCTTCAGTGACATCTGGCTAAAAATAAACAATAATTGAAGCAAACTTTGAATAATATTTTGTGGCTAAACTTGAACTCATGTGAGATGTTACAGTGGTTCTTGTTCTGCCAAACATTTGCAGCCTTATGTCCAGCTTAAGTGATTGCAGGCACTAAATCTTATACAAATTGTGGTTTACAAAAATGTTGCCAAGACTACATTTCAATAATTCTGTACTAGGTTTAAAAGGTTATAAATGGCTTAGAACAGGAAGGATTGTGAAGATTTCTGTGGGGAAACACTTTATCAGCCATTAAAGTCATATTGCATAATCTACTGAAGCAAAAAAAAAAAAAGCTAACATTTTCTGCAGAGTTCCTGTATGTGGAAGCACACAGATATGACTTGTTTCTTATCATATGGCTTAATCATCCACAAAAGGGATTAATCTTGGGATTCTGAAACATACCTTGTGCAATCATGTTAACAATCCCAGTGGGGCATGCCTTGTAGTGAGCTACAGCCTGAAGACAATTATCATTTCACCAACTTGAATTTTGTAGCCCAGTCCACAAGTAATTAGGGAATCAGCCCATGGAAATGTTAGGCCCAAATGAAAAGAGACAGATTTCCACAAATGCAGTCAGGATCGACATGAAGAAAACCGACAAGCAGGTAAGCATGTGCAAAGGCACTACATGGCGATGCTATGAAAAAGATCGCAAGTCACATTAAAAGACCTATAGCACTGTTAATATGTATATTTTTACCCTTAAATGGAGTGAACATGTTTGTGTCTGGCAGCTGGCTTAGAAGATGAAGAAGCTGTTAACAAGCTGTTTCCTGTGGTCCAGAGGTGCAAGGTTTGATTCCCTAAGCCTCCATTGCCTAAGTGTGAGCAAGTCATTTAACCAGCCACTGCTCCTGGGTGTAAAAAAGGTCCTGGAGATCAGTGCCCTACCCAGGAGAGCAAACAAATAAAAAATGGGTGTACTGGAAAGAATGAATAGGGGTACAGTAAGCAAAAAAAAACATCCCCAGTGAAATAGGGGATTTAAGAATTGGAGGAAGAGTGTAATGTTTTTTATCAGGGACTGGCTCAGAATTTTATTTTTTTTTGGATAAGGAAAGATGGGAAAATATGTAAGGATAAGGGAAGGAATTGCTTGAGGTGAGGTTTAGAAGTAGGGGCACACAAACAAATATTCATTTATTAAAAATGTAATAAATAGAAAAATATTAACAAATACATAAGGGGGTACTGACATGCTTAGGGGGTTGACATTGGAATTATAGAAATACAGACAAAGGAAGAACAATGGTGATGAGGAGAATTAGGCAGCAAATGGGGGAAGGACATCACACAAGGAACGGGAACACCAAGATGGAAGACAGGCTGGGTATAAACTTTCTTTATTTGCAATGTCTGGGCTAGACTCAAGACGAGGGCAATCAGCACTCTGACCACCCTGAGGTGGTAAAGGCAGATAAAAAGAAACTGGATGCACACCATGGTAGAACACAAGTACTTTAATGAAATGAGAATGCTAAAGCAATTGAATTACTGCCAGAAACCACAGGAGAGGAAACCTGCCTGACTCCTGCTGTAGCCAGTGGGGAGACAGGCATATAGCCAGGTTAAGTTTCTGCAGGAGAAGTCTGGGACCAGTAGAAGGGTGGAGACCAGGGCCATGCTACTGGCACAGCCATGGCACATGCTGAAAATAAAAATATACATGAAGAGAAACAAAACAATAAACAAAAAAAAAATACAGATATAGACAAAGAGGCAGAGGGAGAAATATCACATATGACCTATATGACCTATTAGAGCAGTTGGCAGATGTATATTAAACAAACATGAAATACGCTATTGTAATAAGTCAGACACTCCTGCCTATCTGCATTATAATCTGTCCCAGTTGTAGGATGTGCAGGCATGTATGCAGTGGGCTCCCCTTCAAACCATCGAACGTTGAAAACATCGAAGTTCAGATCATCGAGACCAGAACATTGAGTTTGAAAACGTCGAAGGTTTGAAGGGAAAGAAAAAGGTAAGTGTAGGTGGGAGAATGTTTGTGTTTTAGCAGGGCACCAAGGTGCCCTGCATACTGTGTGTGTCTATGTGTCATCTGTGTGATGGCACTACAGATAAGGTACAGAAAATCTCCCGTTTAGCGCTTCTGCATATAGCACTAAATGGGAGATTTCCCTTTACTCCACTGTAGTGCAGCCTCAGAGTTGGAATATTAAAGTAGGGGGTGGGGGGGTGCGCATACAATTGTTAAAATTTCTTTTTCTTTTTTTTTTTGGTTACACTTGTAACCTTTGACGTTTCAGAATTCGATGTTCTGGTCTCGATGATCTGAACTTCGATGTTTTGAAATTTTGATGGAAAGAAGTGGAACCATGCAATGTCATATCTTCATGACCTTGAGAGAGCGTGTGTGTGTGTGTGTGTGTGTGTGTGTGTGTGTGTGTTAACCATTAGGCAACCCTCCCAACCCATGCGCGCACGCACCACACACACACACACACACACACACACACACACACTAATGAAGCATGTGAAAGCAGTTCACCATGGGATCATGTGCAACAATCACCTTGGGGCCACAACATAACAACAATGTAAAACTGGAACTGTCCACACACAAAACACGTACAAAAAAACTTCTAATCCACAAGAACTGCCTGTCCTTGGCAAACATACAAACCTGTCTCCCCCTTGCACAACCATCTGCCCACCCCTGACAAAAAATTAGTGTGGGTTATGTAGTGTGCTCAGCTGCTGCTTGCAACTATACTGCTCAGGCCAGTGATCAACATATCAGTGCAGCCAAGAAATAGGCCCATGTCATAAGGAGAAAATGCCAGTGTAAAGTATGCTTGTACCATGTATCCTGTTGGAACATATTTGGAAAACAGCACCTAGAAGTGCAATGTATTGCATTACTGTCCTAAGAGATGTTACATCTTTAAGCTGACATACAATTAAGGGATTATGGCTCTTAGGCTTTTAATGAGATACTTCCTGTGGTTAAAAAGATACAGACTTTGATTTTTTTCTACCCCAAGTTGCCTACTGTCCGATTTGAGTAAGTCACTTAATTAGGGAGTGCTCCTGAGTTGCCTTGGAAAGGAACACTTTGTCCAATGGGCTTGCCCAGTTAACAAATAGTTAAAAAAACTGTTATACCCATGAAAATGTTATGACAACTGTTACTGCAAAGTTCACTTCAGATTTGTATGAACTGCATATCTTTGTGAGATAAGTGCAATTACTTCCACTTGTAATATCCAACAGGTAATAATCTAACTTAATACTAACACTTCTACAGATACATACTCTGACAATGTACACAAAGAAACTGGCAGCTGTATTATGTATTCAAGCAAATAAGTAGAAAAATCACCAAACTCACCCCTTCACCTGGAGAGCTCATCCATTCTCTTCCAGTAAAGGGTGTTCTCCAAAATAGCCTCCTGTGCTGCAAGCGAATGAGGAAAACATACACAATTCTAATACCAGTATATAATAAATTACAAAAGAAATTTAATAACTGTTAAGTATTGCAAGTACTTAGAGTACATCTGAGGGACTCTTGTTCTGACCTCTTCTTCCAGCTGGCTAAGAAGGTCAGGATGGCATCACCTCAGGTCGTTGTAATGATGCCGGCCCTGCTTACCAGAATGGGGTATTCCAGTGGCATCAGACACCATTTTGGCAAGACTGTGTCAGACACCTACTTTATAGTGCGGACTCTTATGGGAGTTCCCTATCAGGCACTCCTGTTCATCTCTCTGAAGCATGTATAGAATATTTTGTTTCCTCTGTTGCACCATTGGAGAGTCCTGCCTAGATCAGTGCCCATGGAAGCCCAGGCCATTCCCTAGGTCACATTCTAGAGAATGATGGCAGCTTTCACAGTCACGCATGTTTATTTTATCACATACCGTACAACATTGGGCAGATGTTTAGTCTAACCATTCATGGTGCCACCATTGTTTAATGCACAAAAATGACAGAGTGGCACCATAGTGTTGGGGTGTATGTACAGTGACATGGAAATTATGTAATGACTCCATGCTGCTATCCTGTGTTCATCCTTGGCCACGATTGTGAGTTTGCTCTTTAACACCTACCCACACTTTCTCAATATGCACGGACTCAGTTACTGATGCAATGAGAAAAACATGCACTTCAGGCATGTTCATTAGATTGTACCTCATTAGTATGACTTGTGATAGAATCTTTGAAATTACATGACAAAAGCTCTGGCTTCTGCCATGGGTTTCAGTTTGCTGTCGAGGATTTTGTGAAGCAACAAACCAAGTATAGAAAATTTGCAAATCAGGACTTTTAAGTGTAGCATTTGATTTTAAGTGTATTTGCAAAGTGTTGATATGTCTTGCTACCATGCATCTATTTCTGCTTGAGGATCTCCTTGAAAGAATGAAATTGCACAAATTGTTTTTGTTGCTGTTTAAAGGTGCATTCATGCTGTTACTGTTAGGGGATGTGCTACATTGATTGTATAGTGCCATGGCAGGGTAAATGGAATGTAATGCATTTGTTATTGCTATGTGTGTTAATGCAATCCATGCATATCTGTAGACAATGTATAGAGGTGTTCAATGTTTACTGAACTATCAGAGGGCATGTACAGTTTTTGAATTTCTAAAATATTTGCTACAGTACAGAAGTGTATAATGCTCATGTGTGTGTGTGTGTGTGTGTGTGTGTGTGTGTGTGTGTGTGTGTGTGTGTGTGTGTGTGTGTGTGTGTGTGTGTGTGTGTGTATGTGTTAGGGGGGCATGTGATGCAGATGTTAGAAAGTGATATACTTGGGGCATAGTCCATGACAATAAGGCAACATCTTCCTGCAAGCTGATGTTATTGCTAAGTAATATGTTTTGTGTGCTTGCCAAGAGGAAATATAAACACGGTTGCAGCTTTAAGCAGCACACGTGTAGGCTGCAAATAGCTAATGTTTGTGTTCCTCTAACCCAGACTTCTTCTAATAGAATCCAACATGTTTCTGATGTTCAGCAAACCATATCTGAGATTACTGAAATACTTCTTGCCTTACTAGGATATACTTTTATGTGTTTGTGGTGCACATGCACGCACACTTACACCTATGACTGATTTAGAGTGTCCAATCCACAGTCATTGGAATATGAGAGGAAGTCAGAATACATGGAGAAAATACATGCAAATACAGGGAGAACATGCAGACTCTGCACAGAAGGCATCCCAGCCAAGAATCAGACTGGAGAGTGTCGTGCTATGAGGTGACAACCCTACATGCCGTGCCACTGTGTGCCTTAATATGTGTATACAAATAATACTCATCCATGCATACTCCAGTTTGCTCAGATGCACATGACCTGGGAGTATGTTCTCCCAGAGGCATGTGTAAAATGTGTTATATCCAGCTGTGGATACTGTGAGAGGCTATTATAATTCTTCCCATGTGGAATCCACTGTGTGTACGTGCGAGCATGTGTGTGTGTGTGTGTGTGTGTGTGTGTGTGTGTGTGTGTGTGTTGGGATCTAAACTTGAGAACCAAAAGGAGATGAACACCAGCCACAGTAGCACAGTACCACACTATTTATTAAAACACAGTTCACATCTTACAGCAGCACAATTCCAAAACTCAGTTAACTCAGTTAAGTGTTCATCCCACAATAGTAGGGACTTCTTCAGAACTCGATAACCAAAAGTAGAAGAACTCCAGCCACAGTAGCACAGTACCACACTATTCATTAAAACACAGTTCACGTCCTACAGCAGCACAATTCCAAAACTCAGTTAACTCAGTTATGTGCTTTCATCCCACAATAGTAGGGACTTCTTCAGAAGTCTTCCCTATATTGGAATCTACTTTGCTTGGTTGAAAGCCCATATAATAGAATGTTATTTTCACAAGATGAACATACCAAAAACTGAAATCCAGAAACACGCAGTTTTTCCCCAGGGCAAGTAAACACTTGTCCAACATGGGGAACTATGCCCTTTTCTCCACTGTAGTGTGATCCCTGAGATGGTATATAGGGGATGTGGAGTAAGCTGCCCCCCACCTAGGTGGGTTTCAGATACTACTGTGTGTTTTCATGAAGTTTTGGGCACGTGTTTACTTGCCCTGAGAAAAATGAGTGGTTCAGGATTTTAGTCTTCATTATTTTCATCTTGTGAAAATAATGTTCGAGTATTTAGGCTTTCGAGCATGCAAAGTATATCTGTGCAGGGGGGTTGGGGCTGGTAAAACCTAAACAGGCACTCCTGGCAATACATGGTCCATATCTATGTGAGTTTCCGCATATATATCATGCAAGACTGTAAATATATTCTGACACACACACACACACACACACACACACACACACACACACACACACACACACACACACACACACATATATATGCTAATTAATTATGGTAATTATTTGTGTTATATAAGTTGGGTTAGAGGATGCTTGTATTGTATTACATGTTATTCTGATGAAGTTTTTTATTTAAAAGATGAAAGCGCTCAATAAATTATATTTTTGTGGATCCTGGTGTGCTTCATCCAGCTGTTTTACTGGTTTTGGACTTTTGTGCTTGGTTTCAGTCATTTTTGATGGAAGGAGCTGGTACTAGTGATCCACCAACTTTAAACTTGTTGGCATCGTCACTACAGACTTTAAATACAACTGTGGGCACCTTGGTCCTGCTGATGGAAAGGCTGACCCAACAATCTGAAAATTCACAACTTCCATGACTTTATAGGTTGAATAACCATAGTGTGGAAGTTGAAACAGACCTAAGTGGTATCACACTGGCACAACGGCAACAGATCCCGGATCTAAACCAATCGGGTAATGAGAATTTGCATATGGCCATAAATTCTGAAAACAGGAGGGGTGACACCTCCTATAACAGAAGAGACACGCTTAGCCAATGGATGGAAGGCGAGGGAGAGTGGCGTTCTACATTGATGCAATCTAGCAATGAAGGAAACGGCTCGCTAAATGAACAACTGAAGCAGTTTGAGTCTTTTACATCAGACTTTCGTAAGTTACAATTTGAGAATACCTACTTGAGGGAATGCAAACAGAGAGATCATATACCTAAGGGCCTCCGCATGTGGAAGTACCCGACAGGTTTGATAAAAGATTCTATACTTCATGCCGAACTATTATAGCTTTTTAATAAGCATGGATGTGAACTATTAGATTGTCTGATTAGGGACAATGATGGGAAGATGACAGATTTATCTGTCAAGATAAAAAGACTTGATGATAGTTTACATTCTGATTTACTGTTTGAATCTAAACAGATGGAGTATTTTAACATTTTTAAACTTACTGACTCAATCATGACTGATCTGAAGCATGAAAAAGACAGCATACTTAAAAGGGATGAAAATGACTATGCCCGACGTAGGGCGTACCCTCCACCCCCTTTGGGACAAAATAAGCATGATCAACATTTTAACAGCTGTGACTCTTTTTCTAATGATTATGTACATGATACTAATGGTAGTAGGGAATTGAATGATAATGCTGAATTCCATCCTGACCCTTTAGAATACCCCCCACTGAGGAGGTCGGAGCGACTGAGGAATTAGAGGGGGATACGGGTCATTACAGTTGGAATTACAGGGGAAGGGGGAGGGGGAAAATGTATTGAATGTTTCTAATACAGTTTGTGATTTTAATTCTGTACAAAGTGGTGGAAATGAATGTTCTTTTAACATACTAAGTAACACATGTGGTGACTTCAATATTTTTAATTATATTTTGATAAAAAAATAGCTGATGTATTTGAAAAGGTTTGTCATTCGTTCCCAGTAGAGATGCTGTAATAGATGATGTAGTTATTAATTTAAAATTATATGCAAGGAAGTTGAATTTTCAGTTTCATTTTAAAGGAATACCCCCTACATTGATAGAGCATGAAATATGTAAAAAAACTAGTTCATTCAATCCACCTTTACATCCTGTGATACAGACTTTTGAAAAAAATGAGTGAACATGATATATGTAAACTTTTTAAAAATAAAGGTACACATCTATTTCAAAACAATAATTTGGATGAGAACGAGATGAAATTGTTGAATGATATTTGTAAGAACAAAGCGATTAGAGCTATGAAACCTGATAAAGGGGGAGGGCCGGCCATTATGAATACCAGCTTGCATATTGATAAAATGCTTGGTTTACTGTATACAGATGTTTACTGTGAGATCAGTTTGAATGAAAAAAAAACATTTTGTATAGGAAAGTGGACGTAATGCTTGATGAACTTGTATCGAATGGAAAATTATCTTGAAGAACATCAATTTATGGAGGTGAAATGTCCAAAAATTCCAACAATTTTTGGTATACCAAAACTACATAAGGATTTAGCCACCCCCCCCCTTAGGCCAATTATTGATGCAAAGGCATCCAAAACTTATTTCATAGCAAAATGTATAGATCTCCAGCTAAAAACAGTACAAAAGGATTGTACATGGGTTATGAAAGATTCATGGGACTTTCTTAGGAGAATTAATAAGAACATGTATGATGGTGCCCTTCTTTTTGTTACCATAGATGGTAGGGACCTGTTTTCCGTAATCCCGCATGACACTGGTGTAGAGTGGTTTTATTTATATCATTGTCAACACACAAACCTTAGACATGATTGCATTAGAACCCTAATGGAGTTGGTTCTTGACACCAGTGTGATTGTTTTTAAAGAACAGCTATTTAAACAATGTAAAGGCGTGGCAATGGGGGCCATATGTGCCCCTATTTTTGCTAATATTTTATTTATTTTTATTTTATTTTACATTTGTTTACCGGGCTAGTCTAACTGGATACATGTCCATTTTCAGTAGAGGCCCGGGGAGAAAAGCTCCTAGATACATACAGCTTATTAACTTATTTCTATCTATGAGTAACACAAATATGCAAAAGAAAAAATACAAACAAAAATAAGCATAAACAGCACTAAATTACAGGATAAAAATAACAATTCTAGCTAAATAATCTGAATAGGATGCAGTTAAGTAACTATAGAGCTAGTCAGGTTTGGAGCAATGACATAGCCAGTGAGATTTGAGATATACTTTCAGATTGTTTTGAAAGTGGAGAGAGAGGGAAGTGTACAAATATCATTTGGTAGAAGATTCCAGGCTTTCCCTACAGTATTAGAAAAGAGAGTCACTGGCCTTGTTGTTTATTTTGGTAGTATGTGCTAGAGTTTATGTGAGGACCTTAGGAATCTAGGTTTTTATAGGGAGTGATTAGTGTGGATAGAGCAGGTGTTTTGGATGGTGTGTAAAGGGTTTTGTGAGCTATAGTTAGTTGATGGAATTTAATGAGGTTCTGTAGTTCAAGCCAGCCTAGCTGTTTTAAATTGAGGCAATGATGGGTTCTATAAGGGTTTCCTGTGGCAAATCTGGCGATGTTATTATAGGACATTTCCAGTTTGCTGAGATTCTTTTTAGAAAGTTTGGTAAAGATGGGTGAAGCATATAGAAGAGGAGATATTAGATGTGTGTGTGCTATTGTTGTACGAGCAGAGGGTAGGAGAAAAGATTTAATCCGATACAGGAGCCTAATTTTCTATTTACAGATTTAATAGTATTGTTTATATGTATATCAAAGTTTAGTTTATTGTCGATGGTGACTCCTAGCAGTTTAGTGGTAGGTTCTGGGGGATATAATAGTATTGTTGGTGGAAGTGACTGAGAAATCTAATGTGGGGAATTTACTGTTGGGAGAGAAAAGAAGGAGTTTAGTCTTTTTGGGGTTTAAGAGAAGGCATCTATGTGTGAACCATTTCTCAACTGTGTTGAAAACTTGTTGGGTAAGGTATAGGAGGTCTGAAGAGGATGAGGCTGAGCATATAAGTGTGGAATCATCTGCATATTGTATACAAGAGGCTTGAGGATAGCCTTTTTTTTTTAAAAACAGCTAAAACAATTAAATAATATATGTCCCCCTTTTTTTTTAATATTTTAATTTTTTTTTTATTTTAATTTTTTTATATTCTAGTATGTATATCCTAGGTATAATAAATATATATAAAAAAATATAAAAATGTATGTATGTAAAAAAATGTTTTAAAAGTATATTATAAACATATATTATATGAATTAAATAAATAATTAATTATTAAATAAGTATATATTAGATGAACTGAGTATAAAATGTATATATTTGTGCAAAAGTAAGATATAATATAATATAATAGTATACTATTGTTTAGTTATGTTATTGGAGAAATATTTTTATATGCTTGATATATGTTATATATTGGGACTACAAATTAATTAATTAATTAATTAGTTCATATTTTCAACTCTATGGATTTCCCAGTAGTAGATATCATAATATAGGCATTGTCCACCTAGGCAGTCTTCCATAACATTTTAAAACATTTGAGAACATTTTAAATCATTTCAAAACATTTTCAACACATTTTCAACTCATTTCAAACTCATTTCGAAACATTTTAACTTTTGGGTCATTTGCTAGTATTTTCAATGCAGGGGTGATTGATATGTGGTCGTTCAGACCCCAATTACTACAGGCATCCAACCTTAGTTGCCAAATCATCTCCCTATATTCAACTTTGGTTTCCCAATCACCCCCACGTTCCATATGTTCCACCACTTCAAGTACCCAAAATTTATAATCTGCTTTTTTACACTCTGTTGCATGTCTATACAAGGCATTGTTCTCATTACGCCTATTTATATCTCTTATGTGCTCATATATTCTATTTCTGAGATGTCTCTCAGTTTTGCCAATATAATATCTTTGGCAAGCTCTGCACATCACCAGATAAATTACCCCTTTGAATAACAAGTACTATACTTTTTTGCCCTTAAGGTTAGGGATAAATTAGGTATTGTCAGTTCTTTTGTCTCTGCAATATATGGGCATTGTGCACATCTACCACATTTAAAAGTTCCGTGCTTTTTATTAGTCCCACTTCTCTCAATTTTCTTTCTCTCCAGAATATTCTTAATATTCTTATTTCTCCTAAAGCTAAATTTCAAATCACTCTTAAATACATCTGTTTTAACAGCTATATTTTTGAACATATTCCATATCTCATAAATACTTTTCCTCAACCACCCTATGTCTTTATAATATGTGACAGTAAGGTATGGTATGAAGTTAGTTTTAGTTGCAATTTGAGTATTTGTTTCATCATTCACCTCATTATTACAGTTATTAATATTAGTATTATTGTCATCTGACCCTTCATTAACCATTACATTATCCACCTTAAGTAATAGTGGTTTATATCTAGTTCGTCTACCCTGTGTTACATATTCTTTTATTGGTGTAATGAGTTCCTTAGGATACCCTCTTTGAATAAACATTGTTTCTACATATTCCAGTTCTTTCAAAAAATCCACCTCTTCTGATGTCATTCTCGCCATCCTGATCATTTGTCCTTTTACAACATTTTTCTTTAATTGATATGGATGGTCACTGTCAAAGTGGAGATATGCATTTAAAAAATGCTCCTTCCTAAAAACATTGGATTTATAACATTTTTTCTGTTTGTCTTTACTCAACTTGACATCAAGGAAGTGTATTTCATCCTTTTCAATCTGATGTACAAAACTTAAAAATGAGGTGGTACAATTAATATATTGTAAAAATTCAATAATACAATCTTTGGTTCCGTTCCATAAAACAAAAATATCGTCCAGGAACCTAAAATACTTAACAATGTATTGATTGTATGAAGAATTAAAAACATATTGTTTCTCCCAGTGTAACATAATAATGTTAGCATACACTGGGGCACAAGCTGAACCCATTGCTACACCTTCTTTTTGGTGATAATAATCACCTTCAAAATACACAAAATTATATTTCAACACTAACTCCATACATTCTAAAACAATCCTATATTGAAGGGGTGTAAGAAAATTCATTTCTGTTAAAACTTCCTCAAACCATTCCATACCAGTCGTTTGTGGGATGACCGAGAATAAGTCTTTTACATCAATAGTTATGAAGTACATTTCTTCACTGTAAGTGCTGTCATTTATTTTAGTCAAAAAATCCCACGAGTCCTTAAGTATGTGGTCATACTTGACATAAAATTCTTTAACCATAGTATCCACATATATAGCCATAGCTTGGGTTTTAGACCCCTGTGAAGCCACTATGGGTCTCATGGGGGGATCCACCAGGGATTTATGTGTTTTCGGTATACCAAATATAGCAGGTACAACTGGCTTGGGTACTATTAAAAACTTGTATAAATCTAAATCAATCATACCACAAAACAAGTTGTCCTCTAAAATTAAATCTATCTTCCTATATAATATATTAATCTCATTTTTGGTAACCAAACAATATTGTTTATCTTTGTCTAAAATATCTTTCATTTTCTTAATATAATCCCACTTGTCCATAAGGACTATTCCCCCACCCTTATCTGGCTTCATAACACGTATTTTATCATTATTACTCAGTTCATACAGTAAATTCTTTTCATCTTTGGTCAAATTATTTTTCACTTTGTCCCTAATCTTATATCCATCCCTAATTTTATTAATTATACATCTTTCAAAATTTAAAATTTCACTTTGTATGGGTGGGTTATATATACTACGCCTAGTCAATGGATTTATCTTATATTGTCCAGCTTCATCATTATATAAATGTTTAAAATTTAATTTACGTGTAAATAATTTAATATCCAAAATAAAATTCTCAATATTAGGTTTGTCTACTGGCACAAAGGTAAAACCCTTTATAAATAATTCAAAAAAACTTTTATTAATATTAATATCAGTATAGTTAAAAATATTAAAATTGTTATAAGTATTTAAAATGCCACTAGTATTGTCATCAGCCTCTATATTATAAATAGTAGTTTGAATATGCAGTAATTCAGGGTCAGGGGTTAATGAAAACTCTGCTCTCGATACCCCCTCCCCAAACCTACATTGCTCCCATCTGCAGCCTGTGCATAAGATGCCTATTGGTTCCTGTTTCTCAACCTCTCCGACCTCCTCACTTCTTCTATTTCTAAAGGGGCATTTGTGTCAACCACATTACCATTCCCTTCAAGATTAGGATATTGGTCATAAAAAGATTGTTTTCGCCCATCTACCTCGTCCTGTTCCCAATGTCTTTCCTTAAATGTCTCTCTTTGTTGAAAATAATAATTCCTATTTTGAAAATAGGGTTTAAAGTGATTAGTAAACTTCTGGTTGGTAGTGGGTTTTTCAAAATTATATGCATTGCCTTTCTCATACACAGTGATATCCCTATCTAGTTTCTTTAATTTGCGATTAATATTTGTATTTGTGGCCATATCAGCATCATGCAAGACTCTATAATAAACATTCTTGTACTCATCTAAAGAATGCAATAAATCATTATTAATATCAACATAAATCCTGTCTATGTCATTTTTCAAATTCTCCATAACTTCAATATTGTACTGTATCATTGCTTTTAAAATAGAATGTCCACAGTCATTAAGAATGTCACACACATTTTTAAAAAAAGTCTTATCACTGTAACTGCTGTTAGGAAACTTATTTATTCTAAGACCTTTTGGTACTATTTTCTCTTTAATGCACTTCTCTAAGTACCAATTCTCCACAGTCAAGGATTTGTATTTAAGTAATAGTTTCTTAAAATTCTTACATTTGTCTTTGTAAGTTGTTGCATTAGATTGTTCCTTTGTGTTCGGCTTTTCTTTATCTTTTCCACCACGCGTGAAAGATTTATTAAGCCATTGGTTGAAATCCAAGTCTCTATAACTTTCCAAAACAACGTGGTCACCCTTATCTTTGTCCCTTTTAGAGTTAGAATTATTATAATATCCATTGTTGGCATTTCTCCGACTTGCGTTCACTTCCTTGGTCCCTCCACCTCGTGTCTGTTGGTCGCCGGCTTCCGACGTCACTCGATTAGCCCTACGGTCCTTCGGGCTGCTTTGCGCACAAGGAATCTCGTCAGAGGTTCCTACTGGTGAAGTTTCAGTTTGCGAGTATGCCTGGATAACTCACAAAAGCTCATTTAACATTCCACTACTCTCCATCTTATATGTTAGGACTCCTCGTGTCCGGACCCCAAAAACACAAACCACGAAACAGCTTGTAACCAGAAAAGGTAGAATTCCACCAAAAAGAAAAACGTTCCGGCACTATTAAGGCTGTCCCATGTATATCACGTCAATTCTGCTTCACCACGTTCTAAAACGCCAGCATACACCACAAAGAGGCGGAAGGTATTTAAAAATTAATAATACTGAACCCCAAACTTCACCTACACCCCAAACTTCTTAATTTCTCTAGCATGTCGAAGGGCCAGATGCTGGCGTCCTCTCCTGTCCAGTTGGTGAATCTGGGAATATTGAGGCAATGTTACAATTGCCTCATGTACACAGACAACCCTCTCCTCCTCCCACATAACACAAAATACTTGTGAGAGATACAGCTGTTTAGCCAAACTGGAGGCTGAGCTCTCTCAACTCAGGACTGGCAAGACCAGACAGGAGGAGAAGGCAACTACACACACCACAAAACTAGTCTCACATAAAGCTATCACAACAATGAATCAAACACATAAACACACAAAGACATACTCGGAGGCTCTGAGCAAAAATTTACCTAAACAGCAGAGGCCTCCAAAGCAGACACCCAAGCAACCGCCACCTCATGACACACCACAGGCAACACATAAAACACAAAATCAGTGTGCAAAGCAGTCACAGCCCTTAAGGCCAAATACAACACCAAACATACTTGTCATAGGTGACTCCATAGTCAGACACACTGACGTCACACTCACCAGGCTGAACAAGGAGAGGGTCACAGTAAGCTGCCTATCGGGCACTAGAATCCGCCACATAACACAAGCACTCGGGTCACTCCACAGAAAGTACAAATATGACACAGTCATTGTCCATGCTGGTGTGAACGACCTGAGATGTACCTCCCTGGACTACATGAAAAGAGACATAGAGGAGCTCTCTGACTATGTAGCCCAGGCAGGTATGACCCTGACCCTGAGCAGCATCCTTCCTTCACCAAGAATGATGCCACAACATAGAGACAAGATGATCAGCTTTAACAATTGGCTTAATTTCTGGTGTCATTCAAAGGGGATCCAGTGTCTGTCTGCCTGGGATGACATGCTTGACAAGCCATGTTGCTTCGCAAGGGACAGCTTGCACCTGTCACCCCTGGGATTCCGGATATTGGCTAAGGCTCTTGCCACCCCACATAGTGCCTTTTTTAGGCAAGGCTCAAATTCTAAACCTACCACCCTAGAAAACAAAAATGGGAAGAAACTAAGGGTAATGCTGCTCAATGCCAGAAGTCTAAATCTCAAAATGCACGCACTCGAGGCCCTTCTCAGTATGGAGAACATCGATGTCTCTGCTGTGACTGAAACCTGGTTCAAGGCTCCTGAGAGCACCCCGGCACTATCAGGTTTTACCTCATATCATGCGTTTCGGCCCCAAAACCCGGACCACACCACAAAACGAGGGGGTGTATCCATATTCATCAAGGATACCCACACCTCCAGGTTGGTGTCAACGCACGAAGCATCGGAAACCATCCAGGTGCAATTAACCATAGGCAAAACTGCTCTACAATTTGTAGCATGCTACAGGCCACCCTCTCAAACTCAGGAACCCCACACAGCCTTCCTGAAGACACTGGAGGGTATAAATGTATCTCCAAACACCATTATATTGGGTGACTTCAACTACTCGAATATAGACTGGGAACATTACTCAAGTCCAAACTTTCTAGCCCAAAGGTTCCTGGAGTTCATAAATTCAAATGCCATGGAACAACTAGTCACCATTCCCACAAGAGGAGAAAATATACTAGATCTCATCTCACAAACATGGGGACAAAATGCTCCACACCGAAGTATATCCTCATTGGTGAGATCAGATCATAAACTAATCTCACTGGATATCCACATCCGCCCCACCCCAAACAAAAGACCACAGTGAAGAACTTCTCTAAAGCAAACTTCACACTACTCAAGACTGGTGTGGTATCCTTCAAGGCCCCAAGCCAGTGGAAACCACAACCCAAGCTGGAAGCCCTTACAAATGCCTTCTACGAACACCTCCAGGACTGCATGGATCAGGCAATCCCTAATAAAACCAAGACTCTTTCCACCAAGGGCAAACGTCCAGTCTGGTGGACCCCAGCCATAAACAAACTTTACAATAAGAGGAGAAAGCTGTTACATGATAGAGCAAAATCCATAAAAGAGAAGACACCTTTGATCATTATTAGTAAAAAAATACGAGCACTCATAAAATCATCCAAGGCCAACTTTGAGAGAAAAATTGCCATAGATTCAAAAGACAATCATAAGGCCTTCTTCAGCTATGTTAGAAACCTGGGTGGAAACTCCCAGATATGCTCAGAATTAGTTTAAAATGATACAAAAATCACTGGACCCACAGACATTGCCAACATACTGGCAGACAGGTTCAGTGCAAACTTCACCCCCCCCCCCCAAAAGGAGAGATAACTATCCCAGCAGAGTGCAGCCTCCCAGACATCTCCAATGCGCAGGTGAAAGCTGCTCTCTCTAAAGCTAAAAACACAGCATCAATGGGACCGGATGGTGTCCCCGGCTGTGTGCTACATGAACTCAATGAGGAACTAAACCCGCACATAAGGCAGCTGTTTAATCTTAGCCTTACCACAGGATACATGCCCAAGGAGTGGCGTACGGCAACTGTGGTCCCACTCCACAAAGGCGGTGCCTCTACGGACCCTGATAATTACCGCCCCATAAGCTTAACAAGCCTGGTCTGCAAAGCTATGGAGAGGATCATAATGGAACTCATAAACAAAGACATAGGGGACTTGCAGACATTGGACCCGACCCAGTTTGGCTTTGTCAAGGGCAGATCATGCCTTTTGAACTTGGTCGACTTCTTCGAAACAGTCACCAAGGTCATTGATGAGGGAAAGGCAGTCCATACAGCCTACCTTGACCTTGCAAAAGCTTTCGACACAATACCCCACTCGGGTATTATAGAGAAACTTACCAGCTTAAATGTAAACCCATATGTCACAAGATGGGTTGCAAACTGGCCATGTCAGACTTCAAGCCGGTCACAAGTAGTGTCCCACAGGGCTCAGTCCTTGGCCCCCTGTTGTTCGGCATCTACTTCTCAGAAGTACAGGCTAACATAGGAGGACTATGGCTGACAAAGTTTGCAGATGACTGCAAACTGGGAGCCATAGTGGAAAGTACATCGGACACAGATATCCTTCAGAGGGGTCTCACGGAAACTGATAGCTGGTGCCAGAGCCATGGCCTGAAGTTAAATGCCAAAAAATGTATAGTCATACCCTTCGGGAAAAATAAGGTAACCCCAAGCTACCATATAGGTGGCAATCCACTAAGCACAGAAGAGGTTATCAGGGACCTGGGGACCCAGGTTGACAGTGGCCTTTCTTTTGACACTCACATTGCTAAAGTGGTTAGAAAAACCTTCTACATTGCCCACCTGATCATGAAGGGATTCACATCCAGATCAAGTGAGGTCATTGTTCCCCTGTACTCTTCACTTATCAGACCAATGATCGAGTACAATGCCCCATTCGGGATGTATCTCACCCGACACCTGCAGCAATTGGAGAGACCCTAAACAAAAGTTCCTCACCAAAAGGATAAAGGGACTCCAAAATCTGTCATATGCTGCCAGACTGAAGAAACTCCAGCTCTATTCAGTCGCATACCGTCTGCTCAGAGGTGACCTGTGCCTGACATACAAGGCCATGTCCAACCCGGAATTAATGGGCATGCTCCACCTCAAAAAAATCCAAATCTACCAGATCCACTAGAGCAAGCGACTTAAACCTTAGCACGGATATAAATAGGACATGCTGGAGGGATAGATTTGTCACCCAGAGACTCCCTATGTTGTGGAATAAAATCCCGATCCATGTGAGGCAGAGCACCTCGCTGGCTCTGTTCAAGAGAAATCTTGACCGGTGGATGGGAGATTGTAGGTTTACCCCGGGAATCATCTCTGTGTCACTGCTGGACAGAGGCACAACAAACTAATGGGCACAGTATTTTTTAACATAAGGGGTGGCGTAAGCCACAAAAACTCTGGGCTAGGCTTATAAATGCCTTAGGGCAGATAGCCTAGTATAAACCTATGAACCTATAAGATAAAAAGACTTGATGATAGTTTACATTTTGATTTACTGTTTGAATCTAAACAGATGGAATATTTTAACATTTTTAAACGTATTGACTCAATAATGACTGATCTGAAGCATAAAAAAAGACAGTAAACCTAAAAGGGATGAAAATGACTATGCCCAACGTAGGGCATACCCTCCACTGCCTTTGGGACAAAATAAACATGTTCAACATTTTAACAGCTTTGACTTTTAATAATTCAAAAACTGCTAGAAAGTCTAACCCTCATGTTGGAAAACCCCTTTCCTCGCAGTCCAGACTACTCTCCTTTGAGTCCAGTACCTTATTATTGAAATACCACTTCATATTACCTATTACTCAGCCCTCTATTCCCACAGAACATGTCATATCTGGAGAATTATAAAGTAATTCCCAACTTAGACCCACCCAAATCATTCTTTAATTTCCATCTCCACTAATGCATTTTACAACTTCCTGTCTAAATGTCATGAAACTGCTGCTCACAATAAAGCAATACTTTACTCCAAATACCTCAATTTCTTCCTTCATTACTAATCAGCTTTTCCATGTCTATAACCTTTGTCTTTCCTGTGTAATAATCCACTCTTTGTAAAACTGCAGAAATTATACTCTATACAAATTTAGCAAATCCTCCTTCCCTCTTCAGCCCCATTGCTAATCCCTTACCTCTCTCCATGTTGTTTGAGAAACTACCGCACAAATAATTTTTCTTCCTTGACAAATGATTGGTATCAATTAACACATTAACATCTTCATTTTCATCCAGCTGTTAATACTTCTGCTACAGTACTGCAGGCCAATGCCCATGTCTTTGTTGATACAGAAAAGAGCTTTCTAAATTAAGTACTATTTACTGTAATAAAGAGGGCCTTTGACTAGGTTTATCACGCCAACCAACTTTCTCATCGAGTTAAAAGAGGCATTGCTGTGGAGCCTCTTTTAATAGTTTTACAATTATCTGGCTAACAGAAGCATTCTCATCCATTTTAGAGATGGTCTATAAGCCTGGTACCACCTTCTCAGGAGTTCCTCAAGGCTCAGTGCTCGGTCTTATACTCTGTTCTTTATATATCAGTACCCTGCCTACAGATCTAACTTTACTTAAAATGAGTTCCTAGTCAGTAATTTGATTCTAATGTACCTGTTCAGTGTTTACCTGCATGTGTTCTGCTTAATGTGTGTTTCCTCACAAGTATTTCAGCCTGTATTAATTGGGCAGAGTAATGTGCTATTTGCTTTTTCTGGGGTCACAGTTATTTACATATATATATATATATATATATATATATATATATATATATATATAGAGAGAGAGAGAGAGAGAGACACCTTGTTCTTTCTACAAGTTAATGTAATTTTTGAGTCTGTATATATTAAATAAGTGGGTGTGGGGTGCTCAGGGACTTGTTCCCTACAAAGAATTTGTTTTAGAATATACTTTTCATTTTCACTTTATAAACTTAACTCATAATGGCTATACAGTTATGTATTATTGAACATGCAATGACTGAATGCTGCATAAATAAATCTAACTAAATCTAACATATACATACACATATATATATATATATATATATATATATATGTATGTATTCACTTCAGAAGCTTGAAATACTGAAATCTCGAATTTCAGTATTTCGAGCCCAAGAAGCTGAATCCACATAATAGTGAAAGGTTAGAAGCATGAAATTAAAAACCTCGAATACTGGAGGTTTTGAATTTCGCACTTCTAAAGTTCCACTATGGTTATGTATTCAGGTGTGTGTGTGTGTGTGTGTGTGTGTGTGTGTGTGTGTGTGTGTGTGTGTGTGTGTGCGTGCGTGCATGCGTGTGTGTGTGTGTGTGTGTGTGTGTGTGTGTGTGTGTGTGTGTGTGGTAAGGGATTTGGGTAGGGGCTGTGGTGTGTGTCAGTGTGTTTTGTTGCTGTGATGTCTGTGTGCGAAGAGAAAGTAGCTTGTGTGGTGGTGTTTTGTGTGTGTTTAAATGTAGTGCGACCTCGGAGTGAGAATATTTAAGTAGGAGGGGTGTGGGGGGTGATTGTGTGTGTTTGTGTGGTGGATGGTGTGTGTGTGTATGTAGTAAAACCACAAAATTCAAAGCTTCCTGTATTCGAGGTTTTGAATTTTGCAGTTTTTAGTTTTCGTTGTTTTGTGGATTCCACTTCTTGAAATTCGAGATTTCAGTATTTTGAGCTTCTGAAGTGAATCCACACACACACACACACACACACAGATATATATATATATATATATATATATATATGTGTGTGTGTGTGTGGGTGCGCGCGTGTATGCGTGTGCGTACGTATGTGCTGTGTATATACTCTCTTCCCCTCCTAACCTCTCCCCGAAACTATCACCCCCAACTTCAATGCTTTCTTTCTACAGATCATCAACAACCTTTTCATTAATAGTAACAACAATACCTACATGACTAAAAATATATACCATACTACCCACAACCCCAGTTTCACTCTAAAACCAGTTCCCAAAGATACAATCAAAAAACTTCTCCAAAAATTAAAACACACATCTCTGGCTACAGGCAGCCTTCAAGAAGAGTACCTTAAAATTTCCACAAAAGCCATAGCCTACTGAATCTCTATTCTACTCAAAAGGTAGCTCCTATGTTTTACCACTACATAAAGGGGGTAACTCTGAAGAATTATCTAACTCTTGCCGATTTGCCATCCTTCCACTTCTTCCAAAAATCATTGAGAAATATGTCCATACCCAGTTGTTCTCATCTTTCTTAGATAATGAAATTATCTCCCCTACACAACACGGTTTCAGACCCAGTGACGCTACTGTAACAGCACTTCTAGACTTCATGAATACTGCAACTTCAGTGCTCTATCCTTATATCCCTCAAAAGCATTCAGCACTGTCTTGCATAGTTCCATGCCATCAATTAAGATATTACACATAATTATTTTTGCAATAGAGCAATAGCAGAAAACTAGCTAGCAGCAAACCTGAAGAAGCCTGGGCATTTCTTACAAGGAATCCATAGGAGTCCAGGGGAGGAAAACACCTTGGCCTGTGCTAGAACCTACAAGAGAGACTGTGGGTTTTTATTTCTTTCAGGAGGGGGGTACTTTAATACAACAGGTGCTTTATATTTAAGAAAAACCCTCTTTCTATACACACACACACACACACACACACACACACACACACACACACACACACACACACACACACACACACGCCAGTATCCACAGTCCAAGTCTTTGTAAGTGCGTAACAGTCATATGTAAACAGCAGTGCTGCACTGATATGTAAATGCAGTTGTGATGAATACAGAAAAGCAAGTTCTGTAATCATGCCCACTTTTTGCAAAACTGTCAATTGTTTAAAGTTCATTCTTTTGAAAATGCAAATTATTTAGAAAATCATAAGTGGTATATGCCGTAGCATATTGCAGGCAAGTGTGGCTGGGTGCCGTAATGCTTAAAGCAATTTAGAAAAGCTGCAGTCTGAGCAACAACTAAGATTTTTTTTTTTTTAAGTTAAGGGGTTATAACTTTTTTATTTGGGGTATCCTTTTGTGGATACCCTAATGGTTTCATTAAAGAATAGAAAGGGGGTGATGGGACTGAAAAAAGGGAGACAAACAGGTGAACACACAAGGGAAACAGTTTGAGCAGGAAAAGCTGGGGGAGGATGAGTAGTATATTTTTGTCAGGAGATAGATCACCCTATTTTTTCAAGTGTTCTTTTATAAAAGTGCAGTGTGGGTGGGGAATAGGAAAGACAGTGAAAAGAAATGGTAACAGAAGAAGGGCCGAAGAAGTGCCAACTATAATCCCAGAGTCCACAGAGCCTCAAACATGGCCATTGCCAGATAGTGTTACAACAGAAGACCCCAATGTTGAGGGGGTAGGGGCCTGTGTTGGCATGGTGGCTGGCACCAACTGGGTGAGAATGTCTTCTACATGCTGAAGAAAGGCGTTGACTGGCTGAATTCTCCAGTCCGCTACCTCTATCAGTACATCCTCCACCAAACTCTGAAGCCTCCTGATCAGTGAGGCTTGCCAGGTTGCCACGTGCTGGAGTGCCTGCAGGACTGGCAGCTCCACTCTGACCTTTTGAGGACATCCCCAGATGGGCAGAGGGTGATCTGTCCCTAGCCTGGGAGTTAAGTGCCTGGCTCGCTCCTGAGGGATTTGAACCTGTATAAGAGAAATAAAAAATGGGAGAGAAGCAAAACAAAAAAAAAAAAGAAAGAAATGCACAAGCTAAGTAAGAAAAAAGTGTGGGGAGAGATGAAATAGAAAATGCACAATAAATCCACACCATACCGTTTTATTGCAATGTAATAACACAATAAAATACTGCAGAAAAATGTCTTTATTGAAGTAAACTTGTGTATGGGAAATGCTTATGCTTACAACTAGGGTAGTGATTGGGGAACTGCTTATGTACCTGGGAAGAATGTATAGGAGTAATGCTTATGCATACTTGTGATAGATTGAAAAGGGAAAGGGCTTTCGTCTTTCTGATGGGTTGGGTGTTTAACTGATGTACTTTAAATACAGAGTTTACAGTACCTAGGAAACAATCCAAAACAAAGAAACTGTTAATAATTGCAGTTAAACAATGCCCTTCCTGATGTTATAGTAATGCTCCCTCCCATTTTATGTTGGCAAGACAGATAGATGCCTCAAGGAACGTATCAGGGAGCATTACTATAACATCAGGAAGGGCAACAAGAACAATGCCCTTGCTAGACATGTACTGAGTACTGATACCTCTCATATTTTTAGTTTTAGAGTTATAGGCTTGACTTATGAGAGTGTAAGACAAGGAGACATCAGAAATAGAACTGAGGGCTTGGAAGCTATTTGGATCACAAGACTTAGGAGCACTGATGGTCATGGTCTTAATGAATGTATTCCTTTAAGACCAAGACTCAGGATGAGACCTTTGAAGAGATAGATTTTAAATCAGTTTGTATATCTATCATATTTTATAAACTTTATGTTACATATTTTTTATATGGGGATTTTTTACACATTCTTATGTGCATATATATATTTATTTTCATGTATTAATAAAGATATGTTATGTTTTTATGGGAATTGAATAACACAAGTGTATCAGTCATATGACTATGTATCATGTGATACTTTTGGTATAAAGGTGTGTGTTTTATAGTGCTTGTATACACCTGAAGAAGCATAATTGTGAAAGCGCTTGTGTTTTTGCACTGAGTAAAGGCCTTATTCTGGATTTTACAGCCTTCTGCGTCTCATTTGGCACATTTTACATTATTATATTCTTATTTTGACCAGTTTAGGGCAATCAGCGCATCTCTGCAGTGCATCCATGTCTCTTTCTGATACATTCATCTACTGTGGGACGCACGTTCTCAATTGAAGAAATCCTGAAATTTGCAGATATACTTCGGAACATATTTGTGTAATACTATGATTCATAGACATGCATATAAATTAGCCTAATTTGCATTATAAATGCATAAATCGTCTGAATTTACACCAGCAAGTTGAGCTTTGCCATACTGACTCGCCAATAGTCGAGATAGATGGCAAATGTGTTAGGATACGCAGACATCTAAAAATAAGAAAAACTTTATAAATGATTACTAAATAAGAGACTAACAGTTACTGTCATATTGTTTAAAGCTCACCTACAATACATTTTGAAGTGTTGTGTGCATTTAATAATACCATTGCATGACTGGTAATTTTGGCCAACTGACTGCAGTTGTTCGACATGTGCGGTTCATTGAAATTTTAGTAAATGATCCTTAGATCATTATATGCAGTGGTGGTGCTGCAGTAGTGTTGTCGCCTCACAGTAAGACGCTATCCTGTTCGATTCTCAGCTAGATCGTCTTCTGCGTGGAGACATGCATGAATGGGTGTACCTTCGTTGAAGGTTGTGTGTAAGGGCTGGCAACTCAGCACGTAAAAGTCAACTGCCAATCATTAGCAGACCGAAGTTCCACTGTGGCGACCCCTAACTGGGAAAAGCCGAAAGACACATACACATACATATCCTTAGATCATTATAAAAGTTAGTGCAGTGTAGTGATTGTGCATGCATGGAAACAATGGTTATTGTACTTCAGAAATTTTAGTGTGCAAAAGACACAATTCTGATATGTATGATACATGTGATGTTTTGCACCTGTCAGTGAGGGAAAAATATATGACAATAACAGATAGTATTGCAGTTTGTTTTTGGTGTGACTACTGTCAGTATTGAATAAACTGTAGTTGTGCAGTTTACATAACATTTCTGTTTGCTTATTTACTTACATCTGTGGGTGGCAGGAATAGCAGGTCAGTGGCTTATACTTTACCAGCTGATGCCATCCGGACAGTACTGTGACAAGTCCCTGACTGTAGCCCCCCCCCCTTTTCCTGTTTAGTGCTCATAGAGAATAAGGGATCAAGGCATAGACATGATAATTTTAGCCATGAGGAAAATGTTGTATTCATGGCAGCACTTGGGATATATGGGAAACTTCTTTTTGGTAAAGTAGGGTCCAGACAAGCTGAGAGGAGCAAAGCATAGTGCCAAGCAGTTGTTGAAATCAATGCAGTTTAAGGCAGAAACTCACCCCTGCCACAGTGCAAGAAAAAGGACATGCTTCAAGCAAGGCCAGGCAGAATGCAATTTTCAGGGCCACTATAGGGAGGCTTCCAAATCTTGTTAAGTTAACACTAGATGATGACTATCTTCTGTCCATCTCTGGGGATGACTATGATACAGAAGATGATGCAACTAAAATAGTTAGAGGTGGAGAGGACACTGTTCCATCAAACCAAAGTCTGCAGCATCATTTGCAATCATCAACTTCTGAAGGCTGGTTTAAAATGTACACCTTATAGTCTAAACTGAACATCTGCAAACACTGCTGTAATTAAACATGTCACAATTTATTATTGTTAGGTGAGCCTTGTATATCAGCAGCTAATGAAAATGAAGGCAGAGTGCATGATAAGTGCCCACTGGCATATATAACTGAATTTTTTTATTTTTGCCAGTATTGCTTTCTATTGCATAGTGAATAAATAATTAAACCAAAATTTATTAAATACAGCAGGTGCAACTGTTGATTTATTTATTGATTTGATGCCTTTCAGCATCACTGAACAGGAATCATTCAGCACTCAGGCAAATAGCTAGTAATACAAAACTATTTTAAGATGAGAGAAAATGTCAGATGAACAGTGCCAGTAGACAATGCACCATACAGCATTGCCCACAAGTATCATTAACCTGAATGTCCTGGTCCATAATTCTGGACAAGATGCTACCTCTTAATGTGTTCAGCCGCATGCTGTGCAGGAGCCTGCCACATGGGGTCCCTTACTACTGCTACCAGACGGTCATCATTAATCATAGTTGGATTGGAACTGGAAGCTACAGTGAGAGCATGGGTCACATTACCACCAGGCCAGCGTGTAATTATATTCTGCAGAATGCAACAGGCAGTGAACATCCTACACACAGTAGCTGGATCATACTGAAAGTCACCCCAGGACTCATCCAGGCACTTGATACATCTCTTCATGGGGCCAAAGACCCTCTTAATGACAATACAGGTGTGGGACAGGGATATAAGTATCCTCTGCAGCTCTGAAAGGACTGGAGTCATGAGCCATGGGTCTGGTAGATATCCAGCATCACCTTTAAAAAAGAGAGAGAGAGGGAGGGAGGGGAGGTTGTTAAAGCAGGAAATAAAACATCAGTATACCACAATTACATTTAACATGAATAACCACTTAGTAAAAAAATAAATAAAATAAACATTCGGTTTACCAACAAGATGACGACTGGGCATCCTACCATGCTGGAAGAGACAATAGAGTGAGCTAGTGTGCCAGATATGGGAATCATGTGTACTTCCAGGTTGGTGGGCAGAGACATTGGTGATGTAGCCCCATGCATCACACACTACCTGGCAATTGATGGAATAGTAGCCTTTCCTATTTTGGTAACATTCACCGTTTGGACCAGGAGGCACCCTAATTGCAACATGGGTGCAATTTATTGCACTGAGTACCTCAGGGAAATTTGCCAGCCCATAAAAGTCATACATAGTCCTGGGTTGGTCCTGAGGTGACACTGGGAAATAGATATACTGATCCACATATGCCAAGAGTACATCTAGGAACTGCTTCAGTATCCTCAAGGCAGAACCTTGTGAGATTCCCACCGTGTCCCTAGACTGTCTCTGGAAGGTCCTCGTAGCAAGTATAGTGAGGGCTATACATACTTTGGTGTCCACAGGAACTGGAAGTCCATGCATTCCTACACTGCCTTTAAGGGGTCAAACATGCCCACTAAGACACCTGTAATGTCCCCGTCCACTCTAAACCTATCAAGGATTTCTTGATTATCAAAGTTATAGTGAGTAATCCTTTCCTTATATTTTCACCTTCTTGGTGAGTGAGCTCTGCTGGGTGCAAGTGGTTATGTCCAAGCCAAGATATGCAACACTGATCTAGAAATAGCAAAGCTTGCTGCAAAAGATAACATTTTCGCCAGCTGCATCTCTGACAAATTTGGAGATGCTTCCCTTTTTATAGCACATCTGTGACCAGCGTGGGGAGGTGGGAAAAACTGACTATAATTGCAAATGGTGTAAAATAGTTTTAATTAGCATACAAATATTTGCATCTCTCCTTATTCCATCCTGCTATCTGCTCATTTGCATAAGTACATTTGAGAATGTTATGAACTGGTGTAAATGGTCTATATGAATCATGACTCAGCTGGGCCTGTTTGCACCCCCCCCCCAAATTCCTTAACACAGTTGAGTAACTGACTATGAATACTGGCTATAGTCTCCTTAAGTTTTCACAAAAAGCAGTTTATCACATTTTGATAAACATTAAACAAAAACATTTTTCAGTGTCAGCTGCATTTTGGTGACAGATGAGCAAATGTATTTGTTGAAATAAAAAGGTTTGCTGCAGCACTCTGAGACTATCCCGGCATGAAAATTTGACTTTCAGTTAATCTCCCACTGTGACTTTTAACTGTCTCAATAACAAGACTTAAGATGCATTCATGACTTTTTCTCACTACCACCAGAAAAGAACTTTATCTGATGAAAATTAGTTTTCTGGGTGAATAATACTTCATTAACTATGGTAATATAAAATATTCCTGGATTATTTTTTAAACACCTTTATTGAATTATCAGTTGTGACATAGGCAAACTTACATTTATATACAAGTAATCAAACCATATTAGCAAGATTACATTTACAAACATTATAGCATATATAACAATATATGATGTAGAATCTAAGAACATTACATAAATTATTTAATTTCTGCCTTCTCTTAAACACCATTTCTCTTCCAAAACATTTTTCTGCATGCATTATTCCCACAATTTCCATTTATATGTAATTTACTCATACCATTTCCCAAAGATCCCACTTCTTGTTCTTCTGTCTCTGTTACAATATCCATTACAAGTACAGTTGGTTTAGATTTTGATTTCCATTTTCTAGTAATTGTTTTTTTTTTGGCAGCTACCAGAATTAAACTTAAGAAGGCCTTACTGTGTCTAGGCAATTCAGATCCTGTATCCTAGCTCAAAAAAAAAAAAAAAAAACATTTCCTCAGCTCCATTCATTTGATCACCCAGTATTCTTGAATGCGTACCCCGTATAAAATTTTTAAAGTCTGCCAATTCATTACACTCCCAAAACATAAGTTCTCAGTTACCTATTTCTTCCCTATAACACCTCCTACATTTGCTAGCTACCTGAGGAAAAATTATTTGAAGTCTGATTGGGGTATACAAGTATCTATGCAAATTCTTCCAGGCAAAAATCCTAAATCTTCTAGACATTGTTGGATATTTGGGAGCCATACATATGTCCTCCTAATTTTTGTGTGTATTGCATATCTAATCTCTCTTCTCAATATTTTCTAACCTCCTCTGATTGATTACTTTAGTTATCATGCAATATTTTATATGCCTTACTAATTATTTCTTTTTTAACAGCAGCTTCTGTTCAGGATTAAAAACTCAACCAGTGCAGGTCTTTCATTCAGGATTCCCCTATCCCTTTTTCTTTGTCTATACTCTCATTATCAATCCCTGATAGGGAAGGCAATCACTAGCCTGCAAACAAAATGTCTTCTTGGCCTCCTCCCATTCTATTATCTTTCCTTCTCTATTTCTTGCCAACACCTTGGTTCCTTTGCCATCTTTCACCAGTCATTCCTATCAGCAGAATCTCCTGTCTCCATTTCAGTGTTGGATTAGTTCTTAGAGTACTTTCTGCTTCTTTATGAATATAATTTCCTGTATAACTACTATTATTTTACTTAAGGATCTGTGGGCAAAATCCCATTTGATCCTTATTTCTTGAATTATCCCCCTACTTCATCATTCACCCTTTCCACTTTGAATTGTAGCTTTCTGCTTGTGTTATGTATAAGAGCCTTAACTGTATAGTTCTGAAATATTCCTTCAAATCAGGTAATCTGAAACCTCATTGTTTGTTTGGGAGGATCAACTTATCCAATTGAATCTTGACCTCTTCCTCTCCCAAATAAAATCCTTTAACTCTTTATCAATTACTGTCTACACCTTCTCCCCTGGTTGATAAAATGCATGCCTGCCTTGTGTTTTCACTGCTTCTATCCTGTTATTGTTATCCATAGGCAAGTGTTTCCAGTTTCTCAGTTTTACATTATCTTTTCTTTAGTCTCTTCCCACATATCCTTAGCTACCATAACAGAATCCTTTTTAATCCATGCTCATAAATACTTTATTTAGTCATGTTCCCATAAATATGAGTATTGCTAAACCAATTCATGTGTGGTTATATAGTCTATCACTATAGCCTTTGTTTTATCTTCATTATATCCCCCCATAAATCCTGGATCTGTCTCAGAATATTCCACAACACTGAAATGTCATTTTCTCATTCCATCAGGTACAAAATTATATCATCTGCATATAATGCCCATTTTTCCTGAACACCCTATCAATCATATGCTTGCATTTCTGAGTCCCTTATTTTCTTTGCCAGTGGTTCTGAATATAACACAAATAACAAAGGGGAAAGATGACACCTTGGACTGATTCCTATGTTCAGGCACAATTTATCAGAGAGGAACCCTCCCACTTTGGTTTTTGCCTCCATTTCCTCATATATCCTTTTAATTAATCTTATTATTATATCAGGAAATACAAATATTTCCATTGCCCTACTCATAAAATCCTAGCTTACTCTGTTGAATGCTTTCTGTTTATCAAAACCTACCAATTACATTCTGCTTCCCACTGGATCATCATTGTTGTATTAATGTTGTCAAATGTTTGCCTCCCCTCCACAAAATCACATTGGCCCATGTCTATCAATTTTGGCATCACCTTTGCCATTCTTTTAGCCATTGTAGACATAAACTCTTTATAATCATAGCTTAGAATTGAGATAGGGCTATATGAAGCTGTATCAGATGGATCTTTGCTATCTTAAGGCATTACAACCACCATGGCTTTTTTTCCCGGATGTTGGCACCACCCCTGCTTTTAAAATACTGTTAAAAATGTTAATCACTTTCTTCCTAACTTCCAAACTTCCATGGGATTGCCATCTCTTCCTGGGGACTTTCTTGCAGATTGGTTATACATCATCATTTTTATCTCATCTGCTCTTATCTCAACTGCTGGTTGTTGGGACCTCATTTACCTCTAAGCTTGGCATATTTAAGTCTTCCATAAATATTTCCATTTGTACTTTTTCTTGATGTCCCTGCTTCTCTGTTTTATACACATTTTCATAAAATTTCTAAAATATCTCTGAAAACTCTATACAATCTGTAGTTATTTTTCTTGTTATAGCCTCCGTAAGTTTGGCAACAACTCTTTATACTTTCTGTTGGCTAAGTTGTTGTGCTAAAAGTTTTTGTGCTCCGGAATTATTTTCAAAAAACAGTTGCTTAACAGCAATCTAAACTCATGCATGTTTTCCAGGTACTCCCTTATTTTCTCTTTAGTATTCTGCAATTGTGCCTCCTCTTGTTCTGTGAGATTCCCTGTATTTTGTATGCTTTAAGCATTGTCAGCCCCTCTAAATCATTCTTATTACTTCCTAACCAGATCTCTTTTTCTTTTATTTCTATCCTGTTTTTAAACTCCACTTTCATTTTATCCCACTGACTAGCTATAACTTCTGGAGTACTTTCTATCTTCCTTAATAGCTCCCGGATAATTCCCACTACCCATTCCTTAAATTTAACAGGTAGGTGGTGAAGTGCCAGTGTCTCATTTTTACCTCATTACCCTACATTTTATCTTAGCAATTATTAACGCATGATCTGAAATAGTTAATGGACGTGTATCAACGTTCTCAATTAAATGGACAAGTTCCTGTGAAATATAATTTCTGACAAGTCTATCCCAGTTATTGTGCCTTGGAGAATAATATGTAAATTATCTCAGAGTTCCTGCTACTGAATTTATATCTTTCTTACCATATATTTTCATAATTATTTTCAGAAATCTACCTTCTTTTATTATATTTTCTCTTCTAGGCTTCCCAGACACATCCTCACTGTTGCAAATCAAATTCCAGTTCCCCATCCCTAAGTAACATTCCCTGCTAAAAGTTGGTTATTTCTCCCAAAACTTTTAAGCTCCAAAATAGCAGTTTTAAGTGGAATATAAACGTGTCAGTGTAGTCCTCATCCCTTACCAGTAGCCCCTTACTACTGTAAATGTGCCATTATTATCTTTCTTTCTCTCTTCTATCACTAATGGAGCTCTTCTGTCTATTAATATAAGTACTCTTTTACTTTGTCACTGATATTTTGCAGAATTTCCACCCTGAAACTCTTTTCCTTTGTCACTGATATTTTGCAGAATTTCCATCCTGAAATCCTTTCTTTATCAAATTCTCATGCTCATTTCTTTTACAAATGTGTCTGCTGTAGCACTGCTATTTGCACTCTGCATTTCTTAATATAACTAAGTACTCTTTCCTTTATGTCTATACTTGTGAAACCATTGATATTCCAAGATAATATGGAAAGAGTCACCATTATTGTAAGAAGTCATTATTCCCACCTATTATACATGGCAGCTTTTTGAAATGTCTAATTGCATCTTTTGTGATACATGTACCCATTAATGTTTAGCAAGTTAATCATTTATACATTTTTTATCAACATTGGAACTTATGTCACATTTTACAAGATTTTTTGTCTAAAAAAACTCAAATAAGAAACCCAAAACATATTAACTTAATACAAATACACATAACTATGTACATCTTTAAATAATGAAGCTTAATCCTCCTAATAGGAACATTTGTGCTGAATAGACAATTGCTAACACAGACCCAAGTTAACCTGAAATTGAGGTAATTCATGTTATTGCCTATGCTTCTACATACACTAATTGGTGTCTGTTCCTTTTTTATCTTTATTTCCCCTTCCCAGATGTGAAAACTACTTGCATACTTTCAGAAATCATTAACATTTAGCTATGAAGAAACTAATGTTCTATTATCGGTCTGCATCCATGGAAAAGTAAAGGAAAAAAAGACAAATTAAATCTTTTGTTGCAGCCTGAAAGACAAGCTGAAACATTTACTGTTATTTACTTGTTTCCACTTAAAAATTGTTATTAGTCTAAACCAAGGCTTTTTATCCAGACATTCACCTATGCAGAAGTAAAAGAAAACACATCAGTTGTACGCAAGATTACAGCCTGTTAACTTAAACATTCTTTTGTCTAGCTTTCTTCTCTTTTTGCACTGTCTGCATTTCTTAATATAAAAACAAAAAAAAAAAGAAGAAAGAAAGAGAAGAGGAAGGAAATAAAGGCACCTGTTTACTTTAATAACTTTATCACATACAAGAACAACTAAACTTTTTAACTATAAAATATGCAATTTATATTGTATAAAGTTTCATAAATATGCTGTTCCCAATTCCAGATTCTGGCTCAATTCCACACTGATCCCAAAGCTTCTGGTCAACTTCTGTGCTTTCCTCTGTCTGTCGAGCATTTCTTTGGAATAGTGGAAAAGGTTTTACTGGCAAAGTCTCTCCATGTACTTTATTATCAGAAAAACTGAGAAGCAGAGCCCCCTTCTGCTTGATGGCTCATTTTTGTCCTGTTCTACATCAAAGAATGACTTTGATTCCACAGAAAAAAAAAATATTCTGAAAACAGCCGGATACAGAAGCTTGAATCTTACACCTGCCTCTTGACATTCCCTGATTAACGGAATAAATTTGTTTCTCTTTTGCCTGGTGTACAGTCAGTAATCATTTTCCACAAATACTTTACTGTGTCCAACTTTTAATACTTTGCCCTCTTGCCACAGTTTTGTGAGAATCAACTTTTTCTGCTTGTAGGTTTGCATCTTTACTACTACATGTCTTGGCTGCTTTCACATGGCTATATTTGGAGTACACACACAGTGTTCCCTTTCAATTAACAGTTCCTACTGTGGAATACCAGTCTAGTTGCTTATTTTTACTTTAATAAAATTAATACAGTCTGTTGCTTTTAATTATTTAATGTAATAAATTATTTGTCCATAATATAGTGACATTGATTACACTTCCCACATTTTATAGTTCCTTTAGTGTGTATGTCCCCATTTTTATACATTAACCCATTTCTACTCTTGTCTAAAATACTCTTTATATTTTTATCTATTTTAGATATAATATGGGGGGCAATACCCATTCTTAAAAATTTCTTCATCTGTTTTAAAAATTGAGCAGTTAGTTCTAATAATCTTTTTTATTAGTGATATAGTGTAATTATATCTAATTGACACAGAATGTTCATAATTAAATGTAGCAGTGTTTCTACATACTTGTTCAATTGCACATATATTTTTGCCTAAAAGGGAAATGTATTTTGAATGTCTATCCCTGAATACTTCAGTGTATAACTTATCCAATAGGTCCTGGGGATATCCCCCCTCTAATAACATAGCACTTATTATTTGTACCTCTATCTTAAATTGTTCATCTTTCAATACCATATGTGCCATGTGTATAAACTATCCCTTAACTAAGTTCCATTTGCGATGCCAGGGTTGGCAATTTTTATAGTGCAGGTAAGAATTATAGAAGGCACTTTTTTATATACAAGAAATACATTTTGTTATTCTCTGAAGTCTAACATCCAGATAATAAGTAGACTGTGTCCTTTGCTCATGGGTAAACTTTACAAAAGTAGTAGTCTCCGATATATAATTCAGAAATTCATCAAGTTTAACTTCTTTTTCCCCATATGAAAAATATGTCATCAAAAATCTACAATAAGAATTCCATTTGGAATTGTAAGGGGAATATACAGTTTCTCCCAGGTGAGCATAAGTAAACTGGCATAAATGGGGGCACAGACCACTCTCATAGCTAGCTAGCTCCTTAATTTGTCTGTAGAAGTCTCCCTCAAAGAATAAAAAAAATATTCTCTAAAACTATTTCCATTAACTCCATATTGAACATGATCCTTATGCTGTCAAGACCTTCATATTCCATTAAAGCTTCATGAAAATATTCTAAACCTACTTTGTGTGGGAAACTTGTGAATAAGTCAACAACATCCACTGTGAAAAAGCTTATCTTGTTCTTACATTGTTTAAACATTGATTTGTGTAAATAAATTCCACAAATCTCTCAGTCCATGTGGGTATCTATTTAAATGTTTTTAAATCTCCTGTCTGTCTATCACTATAGCCAGGGATAAGTCTTTGATTCCTTTGCAGAAACTATCAGTCTATAGGGTGGGATTAGGTCTATTTTATGAAGTTTGGGAATCCCGAACAAGGCTGGTATGAATGGTTACTTATTCAAAGGGAAATTATATACTTCCAGAGTTATCAAACCTTGCATTAAAGTATCTTTCAAACAGAGATTAATTTTCTATATGCAATATTAATTTTGTTCTTAGATATAACACTATAGGTTCATAGGCTCATAGGTGTTTACTAGGCTAATGACCATAAGGGCCTTTTTAAGCCTAGCCATGCATTCCTAATCTCTGACAAGTTCTGATACCCTTGATAAGTGTAAGCAGGGAGTTGGGAGATAAAACATTTACAAGCAGGAGCCTGGGAGATGAGCCATTTACAGGTTTCCTGTGTCCACTAGAGACATAGGTACCAAACCAGGGATGAATTTCCTGTTCCCTATCCAATTGTCCAAGTTGCACTTGAATTGGATTAGGGAAGAACTCTGCTTCACATGGATAGGGAGCTTGTTCCATAGATGGGGTAGTCTCTGGGATACATACCTGTCTCTCCAGCAAGTCCTATTTATATCACAGGCAAGGTTTAAGTCTTTAGAATGGGTGATTCTGGTACTGTTTGTTTTGTGGATATGCAAGAGTTCCATCAGCGTGGGGTCTGAATATGCCCTGTATGCCAGGCATAGATCTCCCCTCAAAAGCCTGTAGGAGACAGAATACAAAGATAGGGCCTTGAGGTGGTCTGCATAGGACATTTTACTTATGACCTGTATTCTTTCAGTGAGGAACTTCTGCAGACGTTCCAGTTGTTGGATATGCCTGGTTAGGTACATATCAAAAGGGGCATTGTACTAAATGATAGGTCTGATGAATGCCGAATACAGTAGAACAATGACTTCCTTGGACTTAGATGCCATACCATTGTGTATAAGTTGCTCAACATAGAATGATTTCCTCACTACTGTAGACACATGATGGTCAAAGGCTAGATTGCCATCTATGGTGTCCCGAAGTCCCTGACTGCTGGGTTATCTCTAAGGAGTGTGTTGTCAATATGATAGTTACCAGGGGTGGATGACTTCCTAAAGGATACTATTATGCATTTCTTGCATTTAATTTTAGTCCATGGCTCTGACACCAGTTGTTTATCTGTGTCAGCCTCTCCTGGAGAACATTTGTGTCAGTGTGGGATTCAATGACAGCTTCTAATTTGCAGTCATCTGCAGATTTAGTCAGACAGAAACCACTGACATTGTCCTTGACTTTAGAGAAGTAAATACCAAAAATGAGCAGTGTAAGGACTGATCCCTGAGTGACTCCACTTGTGAGTGGCTTCTTTGTAAAGGTGGACTCCCCAATTCTAACTTCCTGAGTCCTGTCTGTGAGTTAGTTGGCTATTCACCGGGTGACATAGAAGTTTTTACCTAACCTCTTGAGTTTGTCAATAATGCCCGAGTGGGGTATTGTATCAAATGCCTTGGCCAGGTCATGGTAGGCAGTGTAAACCATTTTTCCCTCATCCATTGCTTTTGTTACCTTCTCAAAGAAGTCCACTAGGTTGAGTAGGCATTATCTGCTCTTGACAAAACCAAACTGGGTTGGGGCCATTGTCTGGAAGTGTACTATACCTCTGTTGATCATTTCCATGCTAATTATTTCCATGGCTTTACATATAAGACTAGTGAGACGTATGGGTCTGTAATTTCCAGGGTCTGCAGATGGCGTGCCTTTGTGCAGAGGGATGACTGTTGCTGTTCTGCATTCATGAGGCATGAAGCCTGTTTGGAGGCTACAGTTAAATAGTAATTCCAGAGGTTCTGATAGGTCATGTTTCATGCTATTTAGAAGGCATCCTGGGATATTGTCTGGGCCCCTTGTTGCAGTGTTCTTATTCTTAGAGAGAGCATTAAGGAGCTCTTCCCTAGTAATAGTAGGGGGAGCTATATTTGATGGTATTTCCTGAGGGAATGTTGAGGGAGAGAGAGGGGTAAAGTTGGAGCTGAATTTATCAAATAGGAGGTTTGCTATATCTTCTGGTTATACTTGGTTTCATCCTGTCACAGATCAAAAATTGAACTTACATAATCTATATGATTAGCTATGATCATCCCATTCTCCTTATCAGGTTTAATTATCCTTATAGTTCTATCTTTAGTTAGATTTTCTAGGAGTTTCTGCTTATGTGTTAAATTGAAATATCTAATATGTGTATTATTTAAAGTGCAATATGTGTCTTTCTTGCAAGCTTTCTTAGTTGGAACAAACTTGAAACCTTTTTCAAATAATGTAAAATAGTTAATATCAGTGGTTAAGTGATTATAATTAAAAATAGTAAATGCCTTCTGAGTCAACATTTTACCCTCATGTGTGGAAGTGATGTCCTCCACTATTGGTAATTTTTGCCTCCATTGTGTCAGTTGCTCTCTTTCCTCCGTGATCTTCGCTTGCTCTCTTCTTCTCTTCCAACATCTCCTGTCTATTTGGTGACATCTGTTAATTTGCTGTGTCAGATAGGAGTTGGACACTCTTCCTACCTGATATTTGTTCTTACCCTCTCTGATCTCCTTGGGGGGGACTCTAAAGGATCAAGTAAGTTTTTAGATTCATCTCTTAGAATGTGGATATCATTCACTGATGTTAAACTGTTGTCAGGTATGTCCTCTCATCCCTCATTTCACTGCTCATCTCAACCCTTTGTGGTTTACAAAATTGAGACTCTCCTGGTCTCCCAAGGGATCTACCCCCTTTCCTTCTGCCTCCTTAAGGAGGTATGTAACACTCTCATCTCTATCAGTTTTTTCTGTTTTCTGTTTTTGATACGTTTGACTTGCTCATGAATGTTCTTAAATATATTTTCATATGTAAATCTGTGATAATATACAATTGTTTAATGCCCTAACTTTGTTTACTAGAATATTGATACAAGTTAAATGGTGTTTAATAATAAATTCAAGTAACTCAATACCATGCCTATCAAACATGGCAACAGGCTGGAAATAATTGTCTGACACCTTGATAATGCCAAAAGGAAATTTGAACAGTCTTAGTCCTCTGAGGACTTGTTTGCATCTAATACATTAATTGAAGTAACAATTGTTCATTTCTAGAATATGAAACTTAAATAATTTATTTTCCAGAGTGCACATCATAATTTTCAAACTCATAGCGTGTTAACACTCTCTTTGACTCACATGGAAAAATGACAGATCCTCATTCAATCAAACATTTAGATACATGGTGTTCGATATACTGGGTAAAAAAAAAAAGTTGTCGGTATGTGTATTCTGATGCAGTTCAGCACCAAACTCAGTACCAACAACATGAGTCATGTTTAACTCTTTAGCATGTCTCAATGGAACATCTCATATTTTTCACTTAAATCACATTGTTTTTAAGGTTGTTGGCACTTTAAATGTACTAGGATTTTAATTAATTCATTATTAGAATGTGAACTTATGGTTTTGTTCTGTTGAAGTCCCAAGTTGGAGGGATAAAAGGATTTAACCCATTGATTTTTATTCAAATAAATTGTAATTCTTACTCTACATGTTTGGAAGATTTCAGGTGTAGCTTTTTCCCTTATGGCTATGTGAACCCTTTGATGATTCTAAGTTTCTATAGGGTTGCATGGTATACACACCTATTTATTGTTCTGAATTGTGTTTATAACATGCTGAAAAGAAACTTTCATGTTACCTGAAAGCCATAGTGAACCTACTCATAACACTGAGAAGGAAACAAAATGTTTCTAATTTATGTGAACTTCTAAGAATAACCGTATACAAAATTGAAATGATTATTAGCTGCAATCAAGCCAACAACAATTTTTCAGAATGTAAACTTCAGACGTTGTTTCACATATGTATGTATTTGTTTATTTATTTATAGTAGGTATATAGTCTATGACTTGTTATTTTTTTCAGATATGGCCTAGTTACACAAGCAACAAAGAAAGGACTAGTCAAACAAACAGAATGACTAGTCCGAGTTGACACAAAGAAATGTGGATTAGTAAATATAATGATGATGGGTTAAATAAGGTTAAATGAGTAGTTACAGAGATAAAACAAGCAGGCATGGCTGCACTTTAATTATGGCATCTGTAAAAGTAATAATAAGATTAAAATAAATACAGAACAGGGGCCAGTGATATAAAGGACAGTTCAGAAACATACCAGTTAAAGAGGTAACTAAAATCTGTAAGTGGGATTAGAACACTTTGACAGGTTTCATTTAACTAGTTACTAGGACAGTGAAACAAAATATTGGTTATTAAGCAAATGAGAGAATAAATAATACTTTCATCTTTATGTTCAGGTGCAATATGGCAAAATATGAACAAAAGATAAGCAAACTATTTTTACAGTGGACCTTCCCTTCAAAACTTCACTTGGAGTGCTTTGTACTCACACCTCTGAATACTATATATGTTAACCTCAAGTTGCACTACTTCAGAAGAAACACTTGTTTTTTTTCCCTTTAAAAGCAAATGTTCCCTTTACTCTTAGGTGACCTTGGAATTAGTATATTTGGTATGGGTGGGATGGGGGATAAGACCCCACATTAGGATTGTGTGCAGGCAGTGTTACCTGATTATTTATCTCCCACTGATATAAATTTCCTCTATAAATTAATTTTAATAATTTTAGACTTACACATATTGTGATGATATGGGCAAGTGCCAGCATAGGCAGATGGAGTTTTATAAAGAAAGATATGTCCTTTGAATATCAAACTGATTTATACAAGATGCTTGTGTTACCAATGTATTAGAACTATATGTCATTTGTATATCAAACTGAATTATACAGGTGTTTTTGCTGGAAATGTATTGGTGAGGTTTGCATATGCTAAAATGTATCAACAGTGCACCCTGCTGGAATGAAAATAAATTTGTATGTATTATTGTAACTGAATTAAATGTATATGTTTTAATAGAGGATGCTGGCACATCAGAAGTTAATCAGTTAACTTACTTTAAGAAAAATAAGGGAAATGTAAATGAGCTGTTAAAACATTAAAAGGTACCCCCAGTGCTGAATAAGACTGAAGACAATGGGTCCGGGAAAAAGCCTTTGTCCATTAGCTCAGTGAAAATAGGGGAGGCCTCTGGCACTGTCATAAAGATTTGGGTGTGTATAGTGGCTGTCTGTGCTAAATTCCTGTCTCCGCTTCAAAGAAGAATAATGTGAGAACCTAGAGTCAGGTGACCAGATGAGGTCATTCTGCCAGCCTTCTTGGAAATTACATTTTAGATATTAAAAAGAGAAATCTCAGAGTACTGAGTAGTCTGTTTGGGAAGCCTGACTAGAAAACCCTCACCTACAGCATCTTGCCTTGTGGTAGTAACATAACTAGGAAACAGTAATTCTTTTACATTCAGTCAGGAATATAGTGAAGCTTAGTTTAGATATTATTTTTCATTATTTGTCTGAGTCTGTCCATCAATGTTCTTTTCAATATTTCCTGTGATCCGAACTCTGTGGTTTACTGCAAATATATATTCAATTTTCTAATGTTCTTTTATTATTTACTGTTAAATATATTTAAAATTTTACTGTGGCTCATCCTTGTAGAATGCATTTAACCTTTGAGAGTACCTATATTTATTTGGTGACATCAAGTGGGCCACTCCAGAAGGCCTAGCCATTTTGGTGAACTACTACTGTTTGTATTAGTATTAATATTACACAGTATAATTGGACACCCTTTTAAGAGCCTTATTGGAACTGACTGGTGACAGTGAATCTACCTTATAGTCTGGGCAAAGTTGTTAGAGTGGGTAATCTGTGCTAGCCTTTCCAAGGTGAGTGTGTGTGTGTGTGTGTGTGTGTGTGTGTGTGTGTGTGTGTGTGTGTGTGTGTGTGTGTGAAAATTAAATGTTAAAGAGTATGTGTGTCAGCTATTTGGGGCAGGGACATGAAGCACTGGGTTTACAGAGAGGGTGCTAGAGGACTTGGATTGGACAATCGGCTGAGGACATAATCCTACAGCTGTATGAGTGGGGAGTCTTATTGGGGATCTGAAGGGAGACAGATATAGAGACATCCAGACCCTGGGGTGAGTGTGTTCTCTGTGCTCTTAAGAGAAATTGTACTTGATGCTGAGAGGGCTGCATCTGGAAATATTGGGTATATCCATTTGTATTCCAGTTGCACGTCCCTCTCCAGTGTCAGTGGTGAGGATTCAGGCTCCTTGATTACTCGCCCAGTATGGGGATGACACATATTGGTGGCCATCACATATTGGTAGCAGTGGTGGGATCATCACATGCTCACATATTTGGTGAGCAGTGGTGTGTATATTGAATTTCTGTGGCCTGTAAGCCATTGTCACTAAAGAAAGGTGTACTCACAGCAGCCACACAGTAGACATTCAGAGTTTCCTATCACAATAGTTTTATTTATTTGCTTTCTGTTAGCTTAGTTAGTCAGGGAGAGCCGGCAAGGATGTCAGCAGAGGATTATGGCAGGCCAACAAGGAACTAGCTGGCTGAGATATGCTAAGCCAAAGGACTGATGCATGCCAACCTGACTAAAGGGGAAATTATTGCAGCCTTAATCACAGCTGCATCACAGACCAGTAATCAGCAAGACAACCAGACTGGTACTGGGGATGTACAGCTCTCAGAAACAGGACAGTTCAAGTTTTCCTCTACAAAGGACTTAAAAATCCATCTGGAGTTAAAGAGACTTCATCTGGAGTCTAAACATTTGGAATTAGAACCAGCAGAGAGACTGCGGCATTTGCAGGTTGAAGTAGAATCAGCAGAGAGATTGCAGTGTTTGGAAGCTGAAGAAACTGAGAGGCAGAGGCAACATGAAAAGGAAATGCTGACTCCTCGCCAGGGTCATGGAAGTAATGGGGAAGGGAGTAACTGTATCCCTGAAGCAATAAAGGCTAGTAAACTTCTTCCTCACTAACAAAAATATGATAATTTTGATAGTTGTATTCATATATTTGAAAGAGTATGTAAACAGTATAATGTTGACTGAGGGCTCTGGGTACGGTTATTCACCCCTTAATCCATGATAAAGCTATAACTGTTGTTTCTAAATTGTCTGATACTGACTGTTTAGATTATAATCAAGTTAATCACTGATTATTACAATGTTTTAACTTCACACCTGAAGCTTACAGAAAAAAAGTTTCATGAGCAGATGAAAGTGTATGTGATTATATTGGTGAACTAAGCACTTATTTTAAAAGGTGGGTGAGTGGGTGTTAGGTCACCACTTTTCAAGGGGTGGAAGACCTTTTGGTGAGGGAACAAGCCCTTAGCAATTTGTCTGAGGGAGCTGGGGAAAAAAGGAGATCTATACCTACCATGCAGGGCATCACTGCACAGGAAAGGGATACCCAGTGCTGCACAGGAAAGGGATACCCAGTGCTGCACATGGATATAAGGCAATCCATGGTGGGCAATGTAAACTGCCCCAACAGAGTTTGCCAGTAACAGGGGAAGCCACTAGTTCAGGTACATGGCCAGGATCAAGGGTGAAATGTTTTAAATTTAACCAGTGGGGCCATGCAACATATAGATGTCCACGGAAGCAAGGTGGGGAACAAAAGGTGGGAGAGCCAGCAAGTGGGAATAACAGAATGCCATGGTAAGTTGTCTAGAGACAACAAGGGTACTAAACTGCCAGCAGAGTTTATATCCGATCTTGGTGGATGGAGGACAGGCCACTGTTAAGAGAGACACTGCCTCTGATACAACCATTATCAAGCTTGCAGTGGCTAAACAGGAGCAGTTCTTGCTTGGGCAGTCCACTCCAGTCAGAGCTTTAGGAGGGATCCCATTCCAAATGCATTTGGCCAGGGTTCATCTTGACTGGGAAGGTAGAAATGGAAGCAAGCAAGTAGGTGTGTTTGAGGCTATCCCTGCATATATCTTGATAGGGAATGATTTTGATAATGCAGTACCTTGTGTGCATGCATTGACATGCACTCAAGCTTGGAGACAGGCATGTGGGCCTAGTAGCCTGGGGAGACCCAGACAGACCACACACCTGAAGCCAGGACTGATTATGTGGCTACTTCAGGGAGGGAGCTACCCTGTAGCAGTGAGACTGAAGGTGAGCCACAGCTGCTGGTGGGTACTGATGTTCCCATGGACAGATTGACTGCAAGGGCAGAGGTGAGTAGTAGTACCCAGGCTGACAGGGAGATACTGCTGTTAGTGGATACCAGATTTCCTGTGGAAGGGGAGCTGAGAAGAGTTACAAAGAGAGAGTTGAGACAGGCTGAGCTCTCAGACCCTTCACTAAGAGGCTTGAGGGAGGTAGCTAGGTAGGCAATTGATTCTCAAGGAAAGGGGATTCTGTATACTGGAACAAAGGCTTACTGTATACAGAGTGAATCCCTGAGGGATGGTAGAAGATGAGGTAATACAGCAGTTTGTAGTGCCCAGAGCCTGCCAGCTGGCACTTCTAGCCATAGCACATAACATTCCCTTTGCAGGTCATGTGGGCATACAGCTACCAAGAGATGTATTATGCAGAACATTTATTGGCCTGGGATTGCCAGGGATGTAAAAGGGTACTGCAGGACCTGTGAGCAGTGCCAAAAAGTAGCCAAGGCAGAAAATAATGTCAAAGCTCCTTTGATGCCTTTGTCTGTGATTGAGGAGCCATTTCAGAGGGTAGCCATGGGGTCTGTGAGTACCTCAAGTTCCACAGGGAAGAAGTATATCCTAGTGGTAGTAGATTACGCTACTAGATATCATGAGGTGGTGGCTCTGTTCCCCATCGAGGCAGAGAAGGTGGCAAATGCTTTGCTAAAGTTTTTCAGCAGGGTAGGATTCCCAAGAGAAATACTGACCGACAGAGGTGCCAATTTCATGTCAGACTTCCTGGCTTGTCTGTGGGAGCTCTGTGGGGTAAAGAACCTAAAGACAACCCCTTACTACCATCAGACTAACGGTCTTGTGGACAGGTTAAATACTATGGTAAAGGCCATGCTACGGGCATTTGCAGACCAGTTTAAGAGAGAGAGTGGGACAAATATTTGCCCCATCTATTGTTTGCATACAGGGAGGTGCCCCAGGAATACATAGGTTTTTCATCCTTTGAGTTGCTGTATGGGTATAGGCTGAGGGAGCCTCTAGATTTAATTCATGATGAGTGGAAGGATGAGTGTGAATCCCACAATGAGTCTGTTGTGGCATATACCCTAAACCTTGGCGCAAGGCTTAGGGAGCTCATGGGCTTGCTCCAGGAGAATCTGGTAGGAGTCCAACAACAGTAAAAGGTCTGGTATGACAGAATTGCTCAAACCTGAGAGTATGCTGTGGGGCAGCAGGTGATGGTTCTCATTCCTGTGAGACACAATAAACTGCAGGCAGCTTGGGAGGGACCATTCAAAATGGTAAGGAAGGTAAGTGATGTTAACTACCTGGTAGAACTATTAGGTAGGAGGCAGGGGCACAAGTTGTACCATGTTAGCATGATGAAGCCTTACCATGATAGAGAGGCCCTTGTGCTGAGTATTTACAGTGGATGGAAGGAGGAGTCTGAGGGGGTCTTGTGGCTGATCTCCTCAGTGAGACTCAGACTGGGACCTCAGTGGAAGGGGTAGCAATGTCCCAGTGGCTATCCCCTACCCAGATTTGAGAAATCTGAGCAGTGTTACAGGAGTTTGGGGACATGTTCACTGGGAAACCAGGTTGTACCCACCTGCTGCAACACTGTGTGCATACAGGGCCACAAAGCCCTATTAGGCAGGTCCCTTACAGGGTGCCTGAGCTAGTCAGACAGACTCTGAGGGAGGAGATACAGGAGATTTTGGAAATAGGAGTAATCCATGAGTCCAGGCTTCCCTGGGCATTCTCAGTGGTGCTGGTACCAAAGAAAGATGGCAGCACCAGGTTCTGTGTGGACTACAGGAAACTAAATAGTCACACAGATTCAGATGCGTACCCCATGCCTAGGACAAATGAAGCCCTAGAGCAGCTGGGTGGGGCTAAGTATCTGACCACCATTGATGTCACCAAGGGCTACTGGCAGGTGCCCTTGACTCCTAGTACTAGAGAGAGAGGTCAGCCTTTGCGACCCCTTTCGGCCTGTATGATTTCCTGAAGATGCACTTTGGGATGGAAAATTCCCCAGTGAATTTCCAGAGGCTGGTAGAGTGTATCCTTGCAGGAGCAGGAGATCATGCCTTTGCTTACCTGGATAATATTGTCATCTGCAGATATCCCTGGCAAGAGTCCTTTAGCATGTCAGGGAGGTGCTGGGCAGACTGCGGAGGGCAGGGTTGACCATTAAGCCCAGTAAGTGTTAGGTGGGTAAGGCAGAGGTCTCCTACCTGGGACATAGAGTGGGGAGTGGTAAGATCAGGCCAAAACCTACCAAAGTAGAAGCCATTCAGGCATGGCCTGCCCCTGTTACCAAAAAGCAGGTGAGGGCATTCTTAGGGACAGCGGAGTACTATAGAAAGTTTGTCACCAATTATAGTACCATAGCTGCTCCCTTCACATCCCTGACAAGGAAATAACAGACAGATAAGGTAGTGTGAACCTCAGCATGTGAGCAGGCATTCCAGAAGCATAAAGGAACTTTGGGAGGACCCTCTGTGGTTAGCCAGTCTAGATTACAGCAAAGAATTTGTTGTGCAGGTAGATGCTTCAAACTATGGGGTATGGCTGCACTTATCCAGGTTTCCTCAGAGGTAGAAGAGCACCCATTGGTATATCTCAGCTGTAAACTCCAACCCAGGGATGAATGCTATATAGTTGTAGAAAAGGAATGTCTAGCCATAGTATGGGCACTGCAGAAACTTCAGCCTAATCTGTATAGATGGAAATTCACTGTAGTTACAGGCCACAATCCCTTAACATGGCTACATAGAGCCAGCCAGCAAAATACCAAGTTATTAAGGTGGAGCTTAGGAATGCCGGCATATGACATGACAGAACAACACCATTGTGGAGTCAGCAATGCCAATGAAGATGGGCTGTCAAGACAGGGAATGGGCTAACATATTCCTTGATAGGCTTATTTCTCTCAAGACACAGTTCTTAAGGGTCACTTGAAAAACTAGCTTGAGTCTTCTGGGGGGGGGGTCAGATGTGATGATATGGGCAAGTGCCAGCATTGCCATCTGGAGTTTTGTAAAGAATTATATGTCCTTTGAATATCAAACTAATTTATACAAGATGCTTGAGTTGCCAGTGTATTAGAACTATATGTCATTTGTATATCAAACTGATTTATACAGATGTTTGTGCTGAAAATGTATTGATGAGGTTTGCTTGTGCTAAAATGTATCAGCAGTGCACCCTGCTGGGATGAAAAGAAATTTATATGTATTATTTTAACTGAATTACATGTATATGTTTTAATAGAGAATACTGGCACAGCAAAGGTTAACCAGCTAACTTACATTAAGAAAAATAAGGTAAATGTAAATGAACTGTTAAACCATTAAAAGGCAGCCCATAGTGCTGAATAGGACCAGAGACACTGGGTCTGGGAAAGAGACTTTGTCCTTTAGCTCAGTAAAATGAGGGGAGGCCCCAGGCACTACCATAAACATTTGGATATATTTTTTGGCCGTCTTTGCCAAATTCCTGTCACAGCTTCAAAGGGGAATAGTGTGAGAACCTAGAGTCAGGTGACCTGATGAGGTCATTCTGCCAGCCCTCTTGGAAATTATATTTTAGATATTAAAAAAAGACATTTCAGAGTATTGAGTATTCTTTTTGGGAAGCTTGACTAGAAAGACCCTCACCTGCAGCATCTTGTCTTGTGGTAGTAAGTAACTTAACTGGTGAACAGTAATTCTTTTAGATTCATTCAGGAATATAGTGAAGCTTAGTTTAGATATTGTTTTTCTTTATTTGTCTGAGTCTGTCCATCAGTGTTCTTTTCAATATTTCCTATGATCTGAACTCTGTGGTTTACTGCAAATATATATTCAATATTTTATGGTATTTTATTATTTATTCTTAAATATATTTAAACTTTTATTTTTACTGGTCCTTGTAGAAAGTATTTAACCTTTGAGAGTACTTATATTTATTTAGTGACACTGTGTGGACCACTCCAGAAGGCCTAGCCGTTTTGGTGAACTACTACCATTTGTATTAGTATTAATATTACACAGTATAATTGGACACCCTTTAAGAGGCTTATAGTAATTGACTGGTGGCAGTGAATCTACCTTTTAATCTGGGCAAAGTTGTTAGAGTGGGTAAGTTGTGCCAGTCTTTCCTAGGTGTGTGTGTGTGTGTGTGTGTGTGTGTGTGTGTATGAAAATTAAATGTTAAAGAGTGTGTGTGTCAGCTACTTGGGGCAGGGTTCGAAACACTGGGTTTACACAGAGGATGCTGGAGGAATTGGCTTGGATACTCGGCTGAGGACCAAACCCTACAGCTGTATCAGTGGGGAGTCTTATTGGGGACCTGGAGGAAGACAGATATACAGACATCCAGACCTCGGGCTGAGTGTGTTCCCTGTGTGCTATTAAGGGAAATTGTACTTGATGCAGAGAGGTCTGCATCTGGAAATACTGAGTGTATCCATTTGTATTCCAGGTGCACATCCCTCTTCAGTGTCAGTGCTGAGGATTCAGGCTCCTTGATTACTGGCCCAGCATGGGGAAGACACATATTGGTGGCCATCACATATTGGTAGCAATGGTGGGCATGACACATATGATAGCATCTGATGTTTTGTTCTTTAAGATTTTAACCGAAAGTTTTTGCAGATATTTTAACTTGGTTCCTACTACACTTATTTGCATGTTAGTAGCTCATGACACACTTGCTGACTGCGACTTTCTCTAACTGGCAAGTGCCATAACTCCCACTAGCCTGATCCTAGTGCATTATCTAGCCTTCCCATGACCAAACCCTGCTTAACTGCATAGCCCTACCTGAACCCTGTCTCTAACTCTAAAATTCCCACCCAGTCCCTAAACCTGACCATAGCATTCCCCTCCCAAAGCCTAAATTCCCTAGTTACTCCCTAAACCTACACTGAAAACTCTACTCCCCCTTCCTTAGACCTGTAGTCCCCAATCACTCCCTAACTCTAAAACTCCAGTCTTGCTCTCTAACCCAAAACTTCCCTCCCATTCCCTAAAACTAAAACTCCCTTCTCACTTCATAAACCTAAAGTCCCTAATCACCCCTTAACCCTAAAACTCCCCTTCAGTTATCTAAACTTAACACTCCCTTCCTGCTCCCTAAACTTAAAGTCCGTGATTGCTCAATAACCCTAAACTCCACTCCCACTCCCTAAACCTAAAGCTTCTCCTTTCCTAAATTTACATTTCCCCACCTGATCATTGCCTGAAACCCTGACTTGCACTTCCAACCTCTACCAACCCCCCCCCCCCCCAAGGCTGCCAGACTAACCTTACCTGAACTCATGTAGGTGTTCGGGCAAGGTCTGGCACCTCCACTTACTCCTCATGGCTGCCACACCTTGCCCAAATATGTAGTCGAGCTCATGTCTGAGTGGCCAGATCTGCAAGCTACAAAATTCCTAAGTCCTTGGCTGCAAGACAGTGGTATTCAAGTACCTGGGACTCTGGTGCCAGTAGTAGACCATTTTAAATTTTCACTTACTTATGTTTACTTTTTCAGTGGGAGATAAGTATTCAGATAAGTGTGGTATTTAAGTGTTATAAATTAAAAATAAAAAAATGAACAAGGACAAGAATCTGTCTAGTTCGAACCTCACCACCATGAGTGTTGGGGAGAAAATAAAAAACAGAGAAACTAGTGGTCTTAAAACTTAGAATGCAACTGCCCTTACTTTTTGAACTTACACCTGGGATTTCAATACAATTAAAGCTATTATTAAGTAGAACTGAACTATTCTCACTGACAGTCAGGGTTTTAGGAGATCACCCTGGGATTTCAATACAATTAAAGCTATTATTAAGGAGCACAATAAAATAACCTAGATAACAAGAATTACCACAGAGGAAAACACAATTCTGAGCAGGAAGTAAATAAAAGAAAAAGTCATAAAAATATTGAACAGGTTACTCAGAACGGGCGTCAAGCAGGCATAAACAAACTCAAATGTAAGTAACTATTTTTTCATTTTTTGAGTACCTGGATTTGAATATGGTCTGAAGAGACGAGTTATTCATTACTTGAACAACCAGTTTTGTGTTGCATCACTTGATCTGAATAGAGTTACATTTGATTTTGTCTATGCCTGCTTGACGCCCGTTCTGAGCAACCTGTTCAATATTTTTATGACTTATTATTAAGGAGAACTGGGCCATTCTCACTGACAATCAGGGTTTTAGGAGATCACCCTACTTTTGTATATAAAAAGAGCAGAAGCATACGTAGCTATATGGAAAAGAAAGGATGACATGAGCACTAAAATCTGTGGGCCACCAAACTGCACCTTCTGTGAATACTTGATGGAGTGTGACTCATTTGAGTGCCCCTATCTTAAAAAGATGGTGAAACCTTCAGCAGGTGGGAACTGTAATACTGAAAATGTTCTATATAGGGCCATCTGTAATGACTGCCCTGCATTTTATGTGAGTAAGATTATGAATAAACTGAAAAGGAGGATTTCAGGTTAACTTTCTGACATCAGAAATAAATGCCAGAAGAACGCCTTATCCAAACACTTATTAGAACACCCCAGACATTCTGGTTTTAAATTTATCATTCTGGACTGTGTGGAGAGGGATGAGCTTGAAGGAGATGTCAATGGTGTGTTGGAGAAAAAAGAACTATTCTGGCAGTTGAAATTAAATGCTTTCAGAAAACCAGGACTTAACTACTATTGCTCTATTAAGAGTGTGTTGAATTTATGTAAGCTGCCACACAATCTGTAAAGGTTTTTTAGGGATTTTTTTGAGGAATATTGTTATGTACTAAAATAAACTAAATAATAATAAAAATGATGTATAGAATGTGTATAAATATATATATATATATATATATACACATATGTGTATATATATATATATATATATATATATATATATATATATATATATATATATATATATATATATATATATATATATATATATATATATATATATATATATATATACACACACACACACACACACACACACACACACACACACACACACACACACACACATATATATATATATATATATATATATTACCAGGGTTTTGTCATGCCGCTATTACTATGTAGTATTGGTATAATTCCCCCCATTTACCATACTGGTAGATGCTCATGCACACCTATGCACACATCTGCCAAATTTTATACATTACTAATTTACTTCTTACACTGTTTTATTTAGTTCTTGTGTATTTTTTTCTACTAGTTTTCATTGTATAAACACATTTTTGGGGCTGTAAGCATGAAAACTGTCATGATATATTTATTTATTTATTTATTTATTTATTTTTGCAAAACACTGACATTTCTGAGCTGCTAATATCTTAGTTTTTTTATGTACACTTATACGCATGGATGGATATTTACTAGATATTATTAGATGTATTATATTTCTATTGTCGATTATGTTCATGGTTAGTTATAGTTAGATAGCTATGTGTTTTTCTTGATTTTAGTTCTTGTCACAGACCTGATGAAGGCTTTATTGCATTAGTTAGCCAAAAACAATTTTAGTTAAAACTCTTTTTATGTATATGTTATACTTTTCTTAATAACTGATCATGGAATGTGGTTTGCAAATAGATAGGTAGTGTTTTCCTTAACTAGAATTTAGTTTGATCTAATCAGTAGTAGTGTGTGGGGTGGGTACGTGCTGTTCAAAAAATGCACTTTTATGGCCCTGTTTATATTGTTTGCCATGAACAGTCTGGTTTAAAATTAAACAATACTGATATCTTCCACATCTACTTCTAACTATATAAAAGCTGATATGTTTAACATTGTTAAGATATTTCTGATTTTTTTTTACCAAGGATCATTTGTCTGTGACAAATAAAGGCTTGTTGCTTTGGAACACTATCTGAGTTTCATGATTTTTGGAAATTATTGTGACTGAGCTCATCAACGAAGTTTTAAGACCACTAGTTTCTTTGTTTTTTATTAAATGTTATAAATTGTCTCATTGTGATGTTTCTTTTAGGGTTCCAAAAAGTACTACTCAGTCACTCCTATAGAATAGTTTCATCATATTGTTCAACCTTATGAAATGAAATAGCAGATGATGTTACAATGATGGAAGGACTTCCATTCAGGTAGAATGTAGCCCGGAGGCCTTAAAAATGATTGTTCTGTTATTTGTTCTCATTGTTTCTAAGTAAATTTCAACAGTACTGTTCACTGTTACTTGCAAACAGCAGTAAGTTAGTTGATAAACACAGATTTGACTAAAGTTGATGTCTAAGATGGGTCCAGCACTAGGTGATCTAGGCAGCTGCCTAGGGCTTGCTGGCTGGGGGCACAGTCACAACATTAATGCATTCCCCAGTTTCCTGACTCATTGTGTCTGCATGCATATGTTTATCTCCAATGCAGTAAGACACATGCACACAGAGCAACACTATGCATGAGATTTGATTTCAGCAGTTGCAGCAGATAGACAAGCAGGGCCTCTTTTTTATTTATAAGCAGAAAGTAGATTTTATTAACAGGCAGAAACTTTGACTTTCTTTCTGTACAAGTGTGTTCCATTTCTGAATTACAGCAGATGAACAAATGAAGAGTGTGTGTGTGTGTGTGTGTGTGTGTGTGTGTGTGTGTGTGTGTGTGTGTGTGATGCCCTTGTTAGGGCAGTTTAAATAATGAAATTGTTCGGGCTCAAACCCTGTACCTTAGCTATGTGCAAAAAAGGGCTTTAATCATCTGTACCAATTAC